>NC_030979.1:598982-600164 GCF_001298625.1 Saccharomyces eubayanus
CATAATCATCGTTCAAAAATGTCAATGAGCCGTTGAATTGGCGAGTGTAGTTGCTCAACTTGTACCATGTTTTTTTAATGGTCTTAGCCTTACTATAGGTGGGGTATCTTTCACCGTGTCTACCGAGCATTTGCAATTGCTTCATTTCACAACCTTCAGGTAAGTCACGAGAAATACCATAGTCGCCAGGGAAAGAGAAGTATGGTCCTGCACCACCCAAGAATGGAATGATTTCTTCTTGGGTACCAATCTTGGCGATATCGGCTAGCTTGCCAAGAGGAATAGTACCTGCATTAACCAAAGAAGCGGCTAAAACTGAACAGACAATAGACTTAAACATCGTTAAATTCGAATTGTGCTTGCTCTTTTGTTATTTTCAATTTTACAACTCAAGATCTAATCAAACTTTATTTGACAGTCATTGTCAGCTTATATATAATTTTCACTTTGCAATTTATAGCTGTTTACTCTTACCCAAATGGGTATGTCTTGTCTGATTTTTTCTTTTTTTTTTTTCCTTCTATTTTTTCACATTTGCGATGCCAGTTCTTTGGGTTTCCCTTTCCCTTACACTTTGCATATGCGCTTAAGGTTTCGTACTGAAAATTACAGGCGTGCCTACCCAGGCGACCAACATGATGATATAACATGCGGGTTTTGACCGATGACAGGGACCGGAATCATCTATTTACCTGTTTCGGACCCACGTGTGGATCGCAAACTTACGAAGATAATGAGATAAAAAACTTTTGGTATTGGTATTTAATTTAAGATATATTATGTAGTCGCACAGATCATTGTTTTAGTAAAGTGGCGTTGTAGTGGGTGGTGTTCCAGTCCCAGAAGAAGGTCAATTCAGTGACGTTGCTGACGCTGCTGACGTTACAGACCTTTAGGAAGTCGGTACCGGCAACTCTCTTTTCAGCGTAGTCGTAGAAGTCATTTACTTCACAAGAGAACCCTGGACCGGTAGAACAGGTTTCAATTGGGATAACGGCATCGTTAATGGCGTATCTGACGTAAGTGTCATTAGAACATTGGAACTTTTCAGTGTACACACGGGCACCTTGAGGAACATACCAGGATCTGTGGAAAGTGTTGCCCATAAATGGAACGTATTCAGCAGTCAAGTTGTTTTTGTCGTCAATTATACCGATGGTTGTCAAATAGTTCAAAATATCA
>NC_030979.1:600849-637360 GCF_001298625.1 Saccharomyces eubayanus
CATAATCATCGTTCAAAAATGTCAATGAGCCGTTGAATTGGCGAGTGTAGTTGCTCAACTTGTACCATGTTTTTTTAATGGTCTTAGCCTTACTAACAGTAGGGTATCTTTCACCATGTCTACCGACCATTTGCACTTGTTTCATCTCACAACCTTCAGGTAAGTCACGAGAAATACCATAGTCGCCAGGGAAGGAGTAGTATGGTCCTGCACCACCCAAGAATGGAATGATTTCTTCTTGGGTACCGATCTTGGCTACATCGGCTAGCTTGCCAAGAGGAATAGTACCTGCATTAACTAAAGAAGCGGCTAAAACTGAACAAACAATAGACTTGAACATTGGGAAACTCGAATTGTGCTTGATTTTTTTTATTTTTCATTCCTACAACTTCCAAATTCAATTGAGTTTCATTCAACAAACATTGAGTACTTATATATGATTTATTTTGCCATTCAAAGTTGTTTACTTTATCCAAAACGGGCTTGTCTTGTGTGTCGCGGCAACCAATTCGGTAATCTGGCATTTGGAATGCGTCCGGTGACAGCAACCAGAATGATTCATTTGGCTCGTTCGAAACCCACGTGTGAGTGCCAAGTTTCCGGAACACGGTTCCGCTTCGTTTAACAATGTGCCTGCTTAACAATGTGCCTGTTTATTGCTTTCTATATTTTTTTTAGATATGGATGGGAGCACTTTTTTAGAAAAACGTGCTAAATTAATAAATATATATATTGTTAAAGGCAAGGGGAAAAAATTGTATCAAGCTTTTTACTTTTTATGATTAAGCATTGGCTAATTGAGATGTTGCTGAATACCGTAATAGGAATTGGTTTAAGGAAAAAGGTGGCACTTATCACATATACTGCACATTCTTGTTGAAAACAGCCCTCAAGACCCCAGAGACGTGCCTGTGTACTTGACCGACAGGACTGGCAACTTACTAGCCTAACGTAACGACAGGGTGCTATAAGCAGTTTAACGGCATCAGGCCAACAACGTTCTTGCAACACGCAACTATTGATCGATAAATAATTAATGTGTACAGATTACGGTCAGAGCAATAGTGAGAAGAAGCAAGGTTGCAGCATGTCGGATCACGCTGTTCTGTAATTAATACATAGCTTACGGAGTCTTATTCAAGCCCTACTTACTAATTAAAATCAACCAGTAATAATAACATTGATTGCGTATATGAAAAAACTAGAGATGATTTGAGTCAATTGAAGGGAGAGGACTATTCCAGCTCAATTTTCTCGAGTAGAGAGGGGAAGAATATCATGCTTTCTTCTATTACCACAAGGAGTGTTTAGCTTTTTCCTTTTTTTTTTTTCTTTCGCTTTTCTATGAAATGCTAAAATTAAAAAAAAAATGAAGTGATGGGATACTCAAAGAACACCGGATTTAGCCGTTGATCCTTTGATTTGAACGCCGGTGCTCACAATATCATCTCCTTCTTCCGAATACAAAACAATCAAGATTAATTCCAAAGATGCGTGTTTTGATAACTAACGATGACGGTCCCCTGAGTGATCAATTTTCACCATACATCAGACCCTTTATTCAATATATTAAGAGATCTTATCCTGATTGGGAAATTACAATCTGCGTGCCACACGTTCAAAAATCATGGGTCGGTAAGGCTCATCTTGCTGGTAAGAACTTGACGGCTCAATTTATATATTCCAAAGTCGACGCTGAAGATAATACTTTCTGGGGTCCTTTTATCCAGCCCCAACTAAAGTCGAACAACTCCAAATTGCCTTACGTTTTGAATGCAGAAATTCCGAAAGATGCGATCGAGTGGGTATTGATTGACGGAACCCCAGCATCGTGTGTAAATATCGGGTTACATTTACTCTCTAACGATCAATTCGATTTAGTGCTGTCAGGTCCAAATGTTGGCAGAAATACATCTGCGGCGTATATTACATCATCTGGCACAGTGGGTGGTGCAATGGAATCCGTTATTTCAGGAAATACAAAGGCAATTGCTATATCATGGGCCTACTTTAATGGGTTGAAGGATGCTTCTCCTGTACTGATGCAAATGGCCTCCAAGAGATCCCTAGACGTTATAGATCATCTTGTGAAAAACTGGGACCCAAAGACCGATCTATATAGTATTAATATACCTTTAGTGGAGACTCTTAATGACGATACCAAGGTATATTATGCGCCAATCTGGGAAAACAGATGGACTCCAATATTCAACGGGCCTCATATTAATTTAGAGAATAACTTTGCTGAGATCGAAGATGGTAACGAATCATCATCGATTTCCTTTCACTGGGCTCCAAAGTTTGGTGCACATAATGATTCTATCCACTACAAGAACGAGTATAAAGATAGGACTGCTTTAACTGATGCTGAAGTCATAGAATCCAAAATGATTAGTGTTACGCCTATGAAAGCCACGTTCAAGGGTGTTAATCATCTACTTGGAGAGTTAAAGCTGACTCAAAAAGAAAACGGTTCACCAAAGATAAATAGCCTTGCAGTGGTGAGTATCGATCCAATGGAATATATATATAAACCTTTAACGAGCGCATTGAAAAAATACTTGCCACAGTTGGAAATCGTGCCAAGCTTACCAGAATTCGAGAGTGGTAAACACGAAAACCAAACGAAGATTTTCCACTACGGTGACTATGAGCAACTAGACATGGACAAATTAATGGAACTACCAAAAAATTATTACACCAACTCTTATATATACAGAAAAGCATTGATCAGAAAGCACTTTCTTTCGCACACTATCCAAACGTATACAGCAAAACATCCAGATTCCATTTTGAAGAAAGCATATTTAGAATCGTTCACTATTGATTTAGACTATGCAGAATTTTTAGATGATGCATTAGACGAAAACTGGGAGTTACGTCAAGAATTGGAAAACGAAAGTAAAGGCAAATGGTGGATTGTGAAACCAAGTATGAGCGATAAAGGTCAAGGTATTAGGGTATTCAAGACCATCCAAGACCTACAAGCCATTTTCGATTCTTTTGATGACGAAGATAGCGAAGCGGAAGAGAGTGGAAATGACGACGACGCAAATGCAGAATTCATGGATAATAACAAAGTAAATATCTCCCAATTGCGCCACTTTATCATACAAGAATATTCAACGAGCCCATTATTGCTATCATCCATGGATAATAGAAAGTTTCATATAAGGTGTTATGTTGTTTGTAAAGGGGATTTACAAGTATTCGTATACGATAGGATGCTAGCACTATTTGCTGCTAAACCGTTTGTCCCTCTAGATCCTAACACATATTCCGTAACAGATTTGAAAGATTTGGAGTGCCATCTGACTAATACATGCTTGCAAAGCAAGAAGAAAGATAAAGATTCTTCTGTTTTGGAGTTTGATTCCCTAGAAGAAATTCCAAACGAGAAAAAGTTGAAAATTAAGGAACAGATTCATTGCATAACAAATGACGTTTTCTTAGCGGCAGTAAATGTAAACAGGCTAAACTTCCAACCGTTACCAAATGCGTTTGAGACCTATGGTGTAGATTTCTTGGTCGATTCGGATTATGAAGTCAAGTTATTGGAGATCAATGCTTTCCCAGATTTCAAGCAAACTGGTAAAGACTTGAAGGACCTCATTGATGAATTGTTTGACGATACTGTCAAGTATTGTGTTGCCCCAATCTTTAAAGGTAACAACAAGATCGAAGATGAAGAAGATCCAAACTTTGTAAAGGTTATCGACTACACTTCAAATGATTGGTGAATAAAAGGTAAAGACGAAACCCCCCAAAGTTATTATTATTATTACTAATTATTTTCAAATAAGATACATATTGTTGTTTTATTTCTAGATTTATCTTTTTTTTTTTCATCGCGACAATCAAGCTCTATTAGCCTCATCGTCAGGTTCATTATCATCAGCCACGCCATCTTCCATGCCATTCTCAATTTCTTCTTCGAAATTTGTTGTCTTGTTTGTTGTAGCACTGATCAACCCTCTCTTGACAACACGCAGCGCTACTGGAATAGTAATATCATCGTCTGAAATGCCCAAGAACTCTCGGCTCCAGCTTAATATCCTCCCCCTTATTCTATTGGCCTTTATCACGGATTTTCTAATTTTTTGCAAGTTTCTTATGAATTCTTTGTTTCTTTGTAATGCGATCTGTGATAGCTGTCTAGCTGATTCAATTTCGTCGTTCAATTGTTGTTGTTCCGCTGCTGTTAACGTCGAAATAGAGACGGATCCGGATGATGATGGTAGCAATGATAGAAGTGCATTAGATTGTTCTAGTTTTGGTAGGGCAAAAAAAGGGTCTTCATCTTTAGTTTCTTCCGTTTCATTATTGGAGTATTCATCCTCTGTAGTCATGGTGGTGTTGACATTAGTTTCGTTGATACTATTCTTTGGACTATTTCCGGTTAATCCGGTTGCTTTACAGTCCTCAGGTAAAGTTAAGTTATGATTGTAAGGTGGTAGGTATAAGTTGGATTCATAGATCGGTTCTGGATGATCACCCAAAAACACTTCTAAAAACTGGGAATATCTAACAACTGACATTTGCTCCCTTTCAATCATTAGAATAATTTGGGTAGCCAGGTTCTTCAAAATTAAGCTTGAAAAAGTTTTTGAGATTGTTTTATGGTTTATTACGTCCCCAAGCGAAAGAATTGGGGTCAAAATCTCCTTAATGTTCACTAATCTTGATAGGTCGTCTTCATCTTCATCGCCGTCATAATCATCAGTGATGCCATCGTCGCTTTCGTTGCTTTCGTTGGTGTTGTTTTCACCACCAATTGAGACTGGCTCAACGTTGATGTCGGGTGTGAATTTTATTCTTTTACGTCTCCTGTTAGTTTTATTATCAGCCGCAATATTTGTTTGTAAAAGGCGATGCTCTGAACCGTTATAAAAGACGGTCTGCTCAATAATGGGCTTAGAATTATTCAAATCTCTTCTGGTAACCACTTCACTCTTCTGCAACAGTTTATTACCTCTATTGGAAGATACTCCAGTAGCTTCAGGGTAGATCAATTTCCCATCAATAGATCTTTTCAGCACCTGGTAGTTACCGCTTTTTTCCTTTATTATTCTTCTGGTGAATGCGCTAATTATACTAGATTCATTCGCTAGCACACTCTTGTCTTCTAGTCCCACCTTGTTGGCTCCAAGATCCTGAACCTTCATTTCAATCTGATTGAGAAGCAACTGTTGCACCCTTGTTTCTAGCGTACTTCTTTCTAAGAAATGCTGTCATCAAGCATTGTTTCTTCCTTTTACTTCAAGAAGTCAATATTTTACAGAAAATGAGCCCGCTACCCGGCGTCGGACCTCTCGAATATAGGAGATAATAAAGATTTTCAATTAAAGCCGTTTTAGAATGAACCCTGTCATTCTTATTTGAAAGAGATATTAGTTGTTTTTGCACTACCGCTACCTTCATTTGTGATAATACGAAAAAGTTTCTCGAGGAAATAGTAATTGTCTAACTACCGTAACGAAAAGCAAGTGAGAAAAAAAAAAAAAAGATGGTTTTCTGCACAATCTTAAAATGGCTTTTCGCTGCCTACCTACTGTCTTCATACAAGTCACTACCTGGTGCATATTTTTTTAGATTTTATTACTGCGTGATTCCTATTTTATTTTTGCCTATTGTCACAGGATCGAAGACCAAAAATATCAAGAAACTTAAAGAAAACGAATACGGTTGCTTCTCGTACACCAAACTGGACACATATGCCTCTCCATTCGAATGTGACTTTTACTTTCATAAAAGTAATAGCACCTATTTTGAAGAGTTGGATATTTCAAGAGGCGGCTTGATGTGTAAGATTTTTCAGAAGTTGATGCTCAATTCCAAGCATTACCCATATATTCCAGTCGCAAACGTTTTCACCAACTTCTTAAAGGAGATCAAGCCTTTCCAAAAATACTCTGTTACATCGAGGATCATTTGTTGGGATGAGAAATGGATTTATGTTATGAGCAGATTCACCATCAAAAACGGCACCGTTCTATGCTCACTATCGCTGACAAAATATGTCTTGAAGGAGGGCAGAAAGACAATCAAGCCAAAGGATGCATTTGAATACTGTGACATATACAATGAGAAGGTCGCCAAAATTTCTGAAGAAAATCTAAAACTTTTAACAGAGCATTGTGGTTTTCACGAAACTGTACCGTTAGAAAACTTGGACCTGAGCTACTGTTCCCAAATTTAAATTCTTTATACATACATATAAATAGTACCATTGAACATATATATCGTTCTTTCCCAGGTTTTCTTGTGCAGGTGATGTTTTATCTTCAGTTGAGAACATTGTACCTCTCTTCCCTTAATTTTTCGGAATGCTAAAAGAGAAAAGCAGACATACATATCTTTGAAAATATATAGGCATGTTAAATGGAAAAATAGAGAGAACATAGGCTAAAACACAGGAAAACGAAGAAAACACTTAAAATGGGGGCACAGCTATCCCTGTTGGTTCAGACGTCCCCTTCCATTGCCATTTTTTCATACATCGATGTTTTAGAAGAAGTACACTATGTTTCTCAGCTGAACTCATCAAGATTTTTAAAAACATGCAAAGCACTAGACCCTAATGGCGAAATTGTTATCAAAGTGTTCATCAAGCCCACAGATCAGTATAGCTTACAGCCTTTTCTTCAACAGATAAAGGCCCAATCGTTTAAGCTGGGACAGCTACCACACGTTTTGAACTATAGTAAATTGATCGAAACGAATAGAGCCGGCTATATGATACGGCAGCACCTGAAAAATAATTTATACGATAGGTTGAGTTTGAGGCCGTATTTACAGGACATTGAATTGAAATTCATTGCTTTCCAACTGCTGAATTCGTTAAGAGACATTCATAATCTAAATATTGTTCATGGTGATATAAAAACAGAAAACATTTTAGTGACAAGTTGGAATTGGTGCATATTGACAGATTTTGCTGCATTTATCAAACCTGTATATCTGCCGGAGGATAATCCAGGTGAGTTTTTATTCTATTTTGATACTTCAAAGAGAAGAACTTGTTATTTAGCTCCAGAAAGATTTAACTCCAAACTTTATCAAGACGGCCATTCCAAAAATGATACGTTAACCAAAGAAATGGATGTATTTAGTCTTGGTTGTGTTATCGCTGAAATATTTGCTGAAGGCAGACCCATTTTCAACCTATCACAACTATTCAAATACAAAAGTAACACATATGATATCAATAAGGAATTTCTTATGGAGGAAATGAAATCTGTCGATTTAAGAAACATGATTCTAGACATGGTCCAATTAGATCCTGGAAAGAGGCTATCGTGTGATGAGTTATTAAATAGATATCGCGGAAATTTCTTTCCTGATTATTTCTACACTTTCACTTACGATTATTTCAGAAATTTAGTAACTATGACAACAAGTACACCAATCACAGATAGTGCTTTTACTAATAGTACATTAGAGGATAACCTGAAGCTTCTCGATGAAACTACCGAAAAAATTTATAAGGATTTCCCGCAAATCTGTCATTGTCTAGATTTTCCTCTAACCAAAGGCAAGGACAAGATAAAAGCAGATTCATTAACTTTCACATCTGATGTCATAGATAGAGAAGATAGTCAGCTACTTAACGCCAACTTGTACTTCCCCGGAAACCATCATCTAGTTTTGCAGAAATTCACCCAAGTATCGGAAAAAGTAAAATCGGTTAAAGAAGAATGTGCTTTACTTTTCACCTCGTATTTATCTCATAGTCTAAGAAATATTGTTTTAAGGACTACAAAATTAAAAAATTTAGAACTATTAGCAGTATTTGCGCAGTTTGTTTCAGATGAAAATAAAATCGATCGGGTTGTGCCTTATCTCGTGTGCTGTTTTGAAGATAGCGATCAGGATGTGCAAGCCCTATCTTTGTTAACATTTACCCAAGTACTATCATCTGTGCGAACACTGGACCAGTTGAACGAAAACGTATTCGTAGACTACTTACTACCAAGACTGAAAAGATTACTCATTACCAATAGACAAAATAGTAATTATCTAAGAATCGTATTCGCTAATTGTTTGAGCGACTTAGCTGTTATCATCAACAGATTTCAAGAAATTACTTTTGCCAAGCACTATAATAACAACTCAACAGATAACAATTTGGAAATTATGGAAAGCGCCACTAAATATTCAGCAAAACTGATTCAAAGTGTCGAAGATTTAACAGTACTTTTTCTAACGGATAATGATACAAACGTAAAAATGGCACTTTTGCATAACATCTTACCACTTTGTAAATTTTTTGGCAGAGAGAGAACAAATGATATCATATTAAGCCATTTAATAACCTACTTAAATGACAAAGATCCCGCGTTACGGGTTTCCTTGATTCAAACGATATCAGGAATTTCAGTTCTTTTAGGCACTGTTACATTAGAGCAGTACATTCTACCGTTATTGATTCAGACTATCACAGATTCAGAAGAGTTGGTAGTAATAAGCGTCTTACAAAGTTTGAAGTCTCTATTCAAGACGGGATTAATAAGAAAAAAATTCTATATCGATATTTCGAAAACAATCTCCCCCCTACTACTGCATCCCAATAATTGGATAAGACATTTTACACTAATGATAATCATAGAAATCATTAATAAATTGTCAAAAGCGGAAGTCTACTGCATTCTGTATCCAATAATAAGGCCCTTTTTTGAGTTCGATGTTGAGTTTAATTTTGAATCAATGATAACCTGTTGCAAGCAACCAGTGTCAAGATCCGTTTACAATTTACTGTGTAGCTGGGCTGTTAGAGCCTCAAAGTCCTTATTTTGGAAAAAAGTCTCCACAAATCATGTAGATTCCTTTGGAAACAATAGAATTCAATTTATAACAAAGGACTTCTCCAGCAAGAACTATGGGTTTAGTAAAAAAGGCGTGAAATTGGACTCTTCTATAAAAGGCGTTAAGTCGCCATCTACTGTTCATTCCTATGATAATAAGGAAATCCCGTTAACAGCCGAAGATAGAAATTGGATTGATAAGTTTCGCGTCATTGGGCTAACAGAGAAAGACATCTGGAAAATTATAGCCCTAAGGGGTTATGTAATAAGGACTGCAAAGATCATAGCGACAAACCCAGATTTTCTTTATAGCAACAAGCGCCACCACTTGCTAATACAAAATTCGCCCCCAAATCTAAACCTTACAAATGTCATGCCGAGGAATATATTTTTTGATGTAGAGTTTGCTGAACAATCGACAAGAGAGTCCCAAGATCCTAGTATAGAAAACCAGCAAATATATACAAACGATGAAAGTGAGCAAACTAGCAATAAGTTGAGCGTCAATAGTGCTAAGCAGCTATCCACGATCATGGACATTAATGGGTCGTTAATGTTCAAGAATAAATCCATTGCTACTACAACTTCAAATTTAAGAAATGTTTTTGTTCAGTTGGAACCAACATCCTATCACAAATATTCAACAAATCACGGAATGAATGATAATGTTGACGTCAAACCAGAAAGGCAAGTAATGGTTAGCAACAGTTATGATGGAGACGTTGAGACCATACAAAAATTTTTGTCAACCTTTAAGATTCTACCACCTTTAAGAGACTATAAAGAGTTTGGACCTATTGTAGAAGTTTTGGAAAATCCAGATATGAGTAAACTAACAGGTAAGCTAATAGCTACACTAATGGAAAACGAACCCAATTCTATCACGGCTGCTACTGTATCCTGTGGAGAAGTACCGTATTTAGTAACGGGTTCAGACCAGGGTGTGGTCAAAATTTGGAACTTAAGAGAAATTGCACTCGGTGAGGTTTACTCCTCTTCCTTAACTTATGATTGCTCCTCAAGCATAACTCAGTTGACTATAATTCCGAAGTTTGATGCTTTTGCAGTTTCCAGCAAAGACGGACAAATCATTATATTGAGGGTTAATCATTACAAACAAGAAAATGAAACAAAATTCTCAAACTGCGAATGCATTAGAAAACTCAGCTTAAAAAATTTGGATAAACACGAATATGGTACGAGAACGAGAGCGTTTGTAAACGATGAGAAATCTGTATTAATAGTTTTAACGAACTTATCAAGGGTGATGATATTTGACATTAAAACCTTAGAAAGAATACAAGTCATTGAGAGTTCTCCAAGACATGGTGCCATTTCTAGCATCTGTATCGATGAGGTTTGCTGTGCCTTGGTTTTGGGGACAACAAGAGGTATTATTGACATATGGGACATCCGCTTCAATGTCATGATAAAAAGTTGGTCATTCGGGGATCACACGCCCATTACTCATATAGAGACATGTGGGTTTTACGGGGAAAATTCCATAATCGTCGTAGGCGGTAGTTCAAAAACATACCTGACAATTTGGAATTTTGTTAAGGGACATTGTCAAACCGCGTTCATAAACTCTGATGAGCAACCATCCATGGAACACTTCTTGCCGCTTGAAAAAGATTTGGAAGATTTAGGGTTTTGTGGAGTCAAGTCTTTACATGCATTGAGTACAATTTCAGTATCAAATAATAAAATCTTTGTTACTGACGAATCTACTAGATCCATTATCATGTTTGACCTGAAGGAATTATCGCTCTCTAAGGCAGTGGTCAGTCCATCAAGATTTGACGATGTCTTTATTCCAACACAAATTACGGCCAATCTTACTATATTATTGAGGAAAAGGAAACCTTCCAGCACCCACCCAGGTGACGATTCATTATACCATCATGATATCATAAATGCGTTGGCTACAATTCAGGTCGATCAAATACCTCTACTGATTGTTTGCGATAATTCTGGGCTTATTGGAATTTTCCAGTAATCTCGATCCTTTTTATAATCTATCTATAAACGTTAACGGTATATACTTATATAAGTTTTGAGCATTTTAGCGTTTTATTTATTGGCTTGCGACGCGTTGTGAATATTCAGTGTAAAAAATGGCTATAAGGTAAATAAGAGATGAAGGTATGGAAGAAATAATAGACTAGCAATACCTCACCATTTCATCGGATTAAATGCGCCAGGAGATAGAGTTTATCGATGAAGTGGATTCAAAAAACGATGCCAGTATTCAAATTCTCGATGGATCATCTAACGTTGAAGTCATTGCTTTATCAGAATCAGTGGACCAAGATGAGGTTAAAAGGTCAGCACATGGCGAACATACAATACCATCCTCGCCAGAGAACAACCCTCTTAGTCTGAATGATATTGAGATTATTGAACCAAACAAATCTATAGAACTTTCTGCGCCGTTTTATCAGGATATTAGCACAAGTAAACTGGATGACTGTGTCATGGACTCGTCGTTAAAAGATGAAGATCACACAGGAGGGAAGACTAAAAGACTTTTGGATGATCTCATAAATGACGAGTGGTCAGCCGATGTCGAGTCGAGTGAAAGGAAACAAAGCAAACATCAGTTCAACTTGAAAAACGTTGCAGAGAAATGGGGAGTACAGCCTTGCAAAAATTCCGGATCAGTTGTTATCGGTCATGAATATAGAGAAATCCCTGTTGTCCAAACTAATAACGGTGATATCGATAGCCAAAAATCACAGGTGGAAGCAGCCAATATATTATTTGACTTCCCATTGTCTCCAGTAAACTACGATAGCCCATCAAAAGAAAAGCCGTCATCGACTGCGAACCACACTTCTCTACCAGACCGTTATGTAGAAGCATTGGCAGAAGGCAATCAAGATGGCGTTCTGAAGGTCACACAAAATAGTGTACACCAAAAAGATGAAGGCCAGTTGAGATATATTCCAAAAAAGAAGAAAAGAACCATCGCGTTATCAAGAACACAAACCAAAAACGTTAAATCACCTGATACAGTGGAATTGAACCTATCTAAATTCCTTGATGACTCAGATAATTGCAGTGTTGATATTCTTTCAACGCCTACAAAAAAGTTGAATATACTAAGGACATGTAGTCAACCAATTATAGGCAATTCTGACCGTTCGCAAGAAGCCAAACGCTCGAAAACTTTAGCAACTGAAAACGTCAAAAGCGTCAAAAGCACTGCCAGAGAAATTTCTCAGCTGGAAAATTATATAACTTATGGCCAGTATTACTCCAGAGAAGAATCAAGAAGCAAAATACGACATCTATTAACGGAGAATAAGAACGCGTTTAAACAGGTCAATCAGATATATCGTGATAATGTAAAAGCGCGCTCTCAAATAATTATAGAGCTTTCACCGAACCTTTTTCAGTTGTTTCAAAAGATCGAGAGTAATCTGCAACAACAAGTGGCACCGGCGATTATCCAACCGAGTTATGACGATTCTATACCTCTCATAAGGTTTCTTCGGAAGTGCGACAGTATTTACGACTTTAGTAACGACTTCTACTACCCTTGTGATCCTAAAATTGTAGAAGAAAATGTTTCTATTCTATATTACGATGCGCAGGAATTTTTTGAACAATATACATCACAGAAGAAGGAATTGTATAGGAAGATACGTTTTTTTTCAAAGAATGGAAAACATGTGATACTTGTATTAAGTGATTTGAATAAACTAAAGAGGGCCATTTTCCAATTAGAAGATAAAAGATATAAAGCTAGGGTAGAACAACGATTATCAGGAACCGAAGAAGCACTAAGGCCTAAAAGCAAAAAATCAAATCAGGTTGGAGAACTAGGGATAAAGAAATTCGATTTAGAACAACGGCTTCGCTTCATTGATAGAGAATGGAATGTTAAAATTCATACTGCGAACTCACACATGGAGTTTATTAATTCCTTACCGAATTTGGTTTCATTGGTTGGTAAACAACGTATGGACCCCGCAATTAGATATATGAAATACGCCCATTTGAACGTCAAATCCGCGCAGGATGGTAGAGACACGTTGAGAAAAACCTTCCATCAAATTGGGAGGATGCCTGAGTTGAAAGCCAATAATGCTGTGGGTTTGTATCCCAGTTTCCAATCACTATTCGAAGATATGCAAAAGGGGCGATTACAGTCTGATAATGAAGGAAAGTATTTGATGACTGAAGCGATAGAGAGAAGACTCTACAAATTGTTTACTAGTACTGACCCCAATGGTGTTATCGAATAATAATGAAAATGCACTTTTGGTGAAAGGGCATATACTATGTAAGAGAGGTATTCTACGTCTGTATTTATTATAAAACTGGCCATGGTTTCATTTACCCTTTCTAATTCTTTTGATGAACTCCATCTTACAAAAGGTGCTACAAACAAGTAAAAAAAGACAAAATACTGTTAATAATTCTTGTTCGACATTTTGAAGAGGTATGGGAATGCGACAATGTTTTTCTATGAAAATCATTCTAATACATACTTTACTGCTAAATAATCATCTTCGTTAAGTCTCTCTTTTAAAGGTTCGATATGTTTATAACCTTCATTCAGTAAGCGCATTTCTTGTTCATTGAACTTTATTCCAGAAGAAATCAACTGAGAAAGGAAAGATAGAACTCTATCTATAATGTTCAAGTCAGTCTCGCTGGACAAACAATCAATTGTACTTTCAACTACGCCATCCTTTCTTAACACGTTGATCAAACTCTCACTAATTTTAACGGATGTTAGATAAGCAGTTAACAGCGCAATGGCTCTCATTTTTAGTTTTGGTTTGACGGTGGCGTCACTTAACACAGGCGCTATACAATCTAACCCATTTAACTTGAAAAACTTTTCTGAAATGTCCTCGTGATTTCTTATTAGATTTGACAAGGCATAAAACGCCTTTGTCCTTACGTCAAATGGCTTTGTCTTGTCGCTCGCCAACGCAATAAGGCTTCGCAGACCTGTGTCATATTTCATAAAGTTGTTTTGTGAGTTCAAATTGTTCTGCACGGCTGTGCCTATGATTGATAAAGCAGCAGCGCGAAGCTCCTCTTCGTCAGTTTGATCGAGAAATTCCAACAATGGCCCCCATAACTTCAAGTTTTCGATATTGTTAGCATTATCCAAATTTTCGATTAACATTTCAAAGTTGTCAAATGCAACCAATTTGGTTTCGACGTCAACTTCTGGATTCACAATAACAGCCATCGATTCCTTCATTAAGGTTGGATCATCAGGGCCACCACCGCCAAACAACTGCTGTAATAATTTGGGGTCTGGTTGACCAACTCTGGCCATAGCTTCTTTGTCACCTTGGGAGTTCGCGATAGACCACTGTAGTAATTTTTCCATAGTTCTTGCACGTATTTGTTTTATTAGCACTCTTTTATTGATACGAGTAGGACCTGTCTACGAAATGACAGTTATGTTTTCGGTACAACTTCCTATGAATTTATAAACATTTTTCTGTTAATAATCTTTGAGATGCCCTCATCGTTTCCACTCTCGAAAAGATTCCAGAAGGTTCCAGCTTGAGAGGGCATGGTCACTACTAACGAACATACATATTGCAAGTCTTAATGAAGACTAAAGTTCACCAACCACAGGACGGAAAACAGTGATTTTAAAGGAATCAGATACACTGTGAGGTGTATATGGATCACCATATCGTGAGAAGCAGTTTTTCATTTGTATATACCTAGTTTACGTATTATATATAATTCATTAAAGTTCGTTTTCCGCGATTTTTCTTAGCGGATTTTATCACTGTTCCTCTTGATGAATTCGTCCAGTTTGTAGACGAAATCGAGCCCTACAGCCTTCAGCCCATCTATCTGTTTTCTGGATGACTTTATAGAACTTGGCGATAGCATTTCGTCGTTCAGTAGTTGCTTATCTATCAATTTGAAGTGCTTGTCTACTTCAACACTGCACCAATCCACGAGGATTGAAGAGATTTTACCGCTGAGCCTTTTGAAAATGTCCTGGAAGTCCTCTACCGTTTTTTTTATAGTTTGGAACCTAATAACAGCTAGCTGAGTCAAATAGTTGGTGGGATTATCCACCGACCCAATCTGTAAAATCAAATCTTGGATCAAGCTGGATCTGTTTTGTAAGAAAAGATCAAGGGCTTGCTCTGGTAATCCCAATTTGATCATATTCTCGGTACCGCTTTTCAAGCGCATTATTTCGTTAGACGACAGAATACTCTGAGAAAGCTTGCTGGCAATTGCTTCTCGTCTCTGTTCTATTTTCAGGGATATCAAGTTATGTAGCATTAGTTCTTCGTCGGAGATTTTTTCTGCGAGGTCTTGCAATTGTGATTCAATATCCAATAACACATCTACAGCAGTTTCAAATCTGAGCCTAGCTAATTCAATGTCGATCTCTTCTACCCCTTCATCCAGAAATCTAAGCCTATGAGCAGATGAACTCATATCTCTRGATCTTGGTCTCGAATGCATTGATAATGTCAGGTTTTGCAAAAGATATTGGTCCATCGCACCTGTTATATTCCTACCAGGAGTGATTGAACCACCCATACTACGTCTTTGATTCTTTTTAGGGCTTCTATTATTTTCTCTACCAGGTGTCTGTTGTGTAGACTGCAAGTATCTAAACGATTCTCTGATACGTTTAGAATTCTCTTCTTCAACATGAAAAATGTCACATAAATCATCCTTAGCCTTCCTTATAACATCCAACATTTTAGCGCATTCGTCCGCTTCCCGGCATTCATATAAGCTCGAATTCGAATTGCTAAATTTGAAAAGAAGCCTTTTACTGGAAAATTCCTCACGTGTCACGGTAACGTCTTTTAGAGGATAGCATTGGCTTACTGTAAAGTCATTCTGTTTGTCCCTTGATTTGTCGGCAATAAGAACTAAATCATTCAAGATAAAAATTTGTACCATTTGTAAAGGTTTACCGGTGGTTGTATTCAATTCCATCCAATTCGCGCTGTTCATTAAGATGTGTCTTCCCTTTGTGGAATTGACAAATTTCTGAGCACCTTCGACGTTTTTGAATAATTGATCTAATTCTGTATCCCAAAATTTTTCTAATATGAAAACGCTTGATCTATCTCTCCTCCTGGTTTTTTCATTCTGTCCTGCTTTCAAAGGTGGTAGTAACTCTGGGCTATGACTTTCCACATTATTAGCATCATCTTGCCTCTCCTTGTTAATTTGGTTTTGTAATTGGAGCCTCTTTGCTGCTATTTTTGTGAACTGGTCCAAAGTCTCGTTTAGGTCATTTATATTTTCTCTAACCCTTTTCAACTCCAACATGGCAACATTTAAGTCATTGTTCACAGTCATGATTTCGTTGTAAGATTTATTGATGTTTAACTTTACCTCTTCTTGAACTTGTATGGATAAATCGGTTAAATTTGAGGTAAATTTGTCGATAGTAATGGCACTTGCATTACTCAGTTTATCATGTACGAAATCTTTGGCATTAAAACGCGGATTTGCCAACACTTTCCTTAGCGACATGCTATTTTGGAAAAGATCGTTACTGTTGGAGACCATCATAGTATTTCTCATTGCCGATCTAGCAGGTAACTTGTTATATACGTTCTCGTTCATAGAGCTATCAGCAACGGGCGGATTTAAACTATTTTGAAGACCTTTGGAACTTAGTGATTCGTTCTCTGTCGTCAAGCTGCTATTATTATGGCTGCCCTCCATGTTGTCATTTATTATTGCCATACTTGTCATATCAGGCAAGGGCATTGAGTAATCTAGAGTTGGTGGAGCATAGTTTGTATTATGAATTGATAGCCTTCTTTGCATTGAAGTTGCTACCCTGTTTCTCTCCCTAGCATCAATGGTTGGCAACGTATAGCTGGTGGCAGGATCCTTGAGATCACTGTATGGATTTTTTTTCGTTTTTTGCTTGGGCTTGGCAGGCGATGGAGGTGCCTTTTGCTTTGCAGGAGAATTTGCAGATTTTTTTGCATTTTTCCAATTGTTTCTGGCCTTCTTCAAAGAAAAGTCAACCATTGAAAATGCTGGCTATCCGTGTTAGTAATTTATGAGTCCGTACTGAAGCTAAGCTTGCTGCTTGCACTGTTTGTTTTAGCCTCGCGAATGGATTCATTCATTGAGGCTCTCTGAACTGTTTTTTCCATCATCCTTTATTTTCATGGAGCGGAATTTAGCAAACAGGAAATAAACAAGATGAACAAGATCATGAATTATCTTTGAAAAGATTACAAGTGTGTGCCAGGGCTATCCGTTTTAAGTCAAAATTTGTGAAGACCGTTCGTTTTGTGTGAGAAGTAAAACGCATATTTCAACTTTGAAGAAGTGGCAACATCACGCTGTTAACGGCTAACCTAAACAAAACAATAGTAGAGAAGAAAAAAAGGTAGGAAAGGTCATCACTTCTAAAAAATGAGTGTTACGAGTGAAGAACTAAATTATCTAATCTGGAGGTACTGTCAAGAAATGGGGCATGAAGTGAGCGCATTGGCGCTACAAGATGAAACAAGAGTATTGGATTTTGATGAGAAATACAAAGAGCATATTCCCATAGGTACACTAGTAAATCTGGTGCAGAGAGGAATTCTGTATACGGAGAGCGAGTTTCTGGTTGATAATAAAGGCGATATCAGCTCTTTAGATGAACAGCATCTTTCTGAGGACTTTAATTTGGTGCAAGCACTACAAGTTGATAAAGAAAAATTTCCAGAAATCTCTACTGAGGGAAGATTTGCCTTAGAAAATGATTCCGAGAATAATAATTTTGGCAAGAATGACTCAGGCACGACTGATGGACTAAGCCTAGGCTCTGATGTGGCATCTAGCGGTACTGGTGATAGCCTAGATGGATTTGTCAAGACGTTGAAGGAGATTACGAAGCTAGATAATATTGTTTCCTCCATTTGGAATCCATTGAATGCATCCATTCTTGCATACGGTGAAAAGGATTCAGTTGCAAGATTGACCCAAATAATAGAAACTGAACGAGAAGAAGGAAAACATTGGGAAGCGAGAGTCATAGCCGAATTAAGACATCCGTTTGCTCTAAGCGCAAGTAGTGGTAAGACAACGAATCAAGTCACATGCCTTGCCTGGTCTAATGATGGTAACTCGATTGTAACAGGTGTAGAAAATGGTGAATTACGATTATGGAATAAGGCAGGTGCACTTCAGAACGTTTTAAATTTCCACAGATCCCCTATAGTCTCAATCAAATGGAACAAAGATGGAACACATTTCATTTCCATGGACGTAGAGAACGTCACTATACTCTGGAATGTCTTGAGTGGCACTGTCATGCAACATTTTGAGTTGAAGGAAAATAGGGAATCTTCCGCTACTGCTGAAAACTCAAACAATAATGGCGAGGATTCACTTGGTGTTGATGTCGAGTGGGTAGATGATGACAAGTTTGTCATTCCTGGGCCTAAAGGTGCCATTTTCGTATATCAAATTACAGAAAAGGCACCTATAGGTAAATTGATTGGGCATCATGGTTCCATCAGTGTCTTGGAATTTAATGACACCAACAAACTTCTGCTAAGTGCGTCAGACGATGGTACTCTAAGGATATGGCATGGTGGTAATGGTAATTCTCAAAATTGCTTCTATGGTCATTCACAAAGCATCGTATCTGCGTCGTGGGTGGGTGATGACAAGGTAATATCATGCTCAATGGATGGATCTGTTCGTATATGGTCATTGGAGGAGAATACACTACTGGCGCTTTCAATCATGGATGGTATCCCCATTTTTGTTGGAAGGCTATCACAGGATGGAGAAAAATACGCAGTCGCATTCATGGATGGGCAAGTGAACGTCTACGACCTAAAGAAACTAAACAGCAAGCTACTGAACCGTAAGCAACAATCGTTGTATGGCGGCAATAGTTGCACTACCACGGGCAGCAGCATTACAATTCCACAACCCATTCCTCTCTACGCTAGCTACCAAAGTAACCAGGACAACGATTGTGTCTTTGACCTGTCGTGGAACCATACGGGGGACAAAATTTCTGTAGCATATTCGCTTGGGGAAGGTTCAGTTGTAGCCATATAAGCCATTTGGCAAGCACATAAATAGATCAATTCATCATTAATTTTTTTTTTTGTTTACTAAAGGCGAAAAGTGAAAAATTTCGCAATTGAAAACGCCGCGGGCCGACCGTGTGTGACGTTGTGCAGGATTCTCGAAGAGTCATCACTTTGTAGATAACGAACAGTCTCGATGAGAAAGACAATGAGCTTTAGTTTTCATAGTTTTTTATATGTTTCCCTGGAATTTGTTTCTTCCTAGCTAGTTGTCACTTTTTCACAAATAGAATTGATACATAGAAAGAAATAAAAAGGTAAAAAAAGCACCAACTTATACATCTTGTATATTATATTAATAGTGGATCATGAGCGAAGAATTTCCTACGCCGCAACTCCTGGATGAGTTGGAAGACCCACAAAATTCTGCTGTATTGGACAGTAACAAAGGGCTAAGTTCCAATCGTGTGTTGAAAGATATTTTTGCCGGTACCGTTGGTGGTGTTGCACAAGTTCTTGTTGGACAACCGTTTGATACAACAAAAGTTCGACTTCAAACTGCGACTACAAGGACAACAACACTGGAGGTATTGCGTAAACTTGTTAAGAATGAAGGTGTGTTTGCATTTTATAAAGGCGCCTTAACGCCGTTATTGGGGGTAGGTATATGTGTCTCAGTACAATTTGGTGTGAACGAGGCCATGAAAAGATTTTTCCATACCTATAATGCCTCCAAGAACGCGAATATAAGCTCCCAAAACGTAGACCTCTCGCGTTCAAATACACTTCCACTATACCAGTACTACATTTGTGGGCTGACAGGTGGTGTAGTGAATTCATTTTTGGCCTCGCCGATTGAACAGATTAGAATCCGTCTACAAACACAGACATCAAATGGCGGAGACAGAGAATTTAAAGGACCCTGGGACTGTATCAAAAAATTGAAGGCCCAAGGTGGGTTGATGAGAGGGTGGTTTCCAACAATGATAAGAGCCGGGCACGGGCTAGGGACGTATTTCCTTGTGTACGAGGCATTGATGGCTAAAGAAATCAGCACCGGATTAACAAGAAACGAAATTCCTCCTTGGAAACTGTGTCTATTTGGTGCATTTTCCGGCACAATGTTGTGGTTGACGGTGTATCCATTGGATGTCGTGAAATCTATCATACAAAACGATGATTTACGAAAACCCAAATACAAGAATTCCATTTCCTACGTAGCAAAGACGATCTACGCCAAAGAAGGTATCAGGGCTTTCTTTAAAGGGTTCGGGCCCACAATGGTTAGATCCGCACCTGTAAATGGTGCTACGTTTGTCACATTTGAACTAGTCATGAGGTTTCTCGGAGAAGATTAGGATTAAGAACCCTTTTTATAGATATAGAACATGTTGTAATTATTATACAATAGAAAAATGCATGGTTTTTTTATAATTATTATTTTTTTTCTGGTGCAGAAAAAAATTATACTGGTCGTTACAGAATATATGAAATGAGAATATGCGTGGAAAAGAAAGTCTGAAATTAGTTGGGGGAGGGTATGCGGGCAAGACGGTTATAGCCCATCAAGCAAATTCAAAAGAGCAATCGCTGGATTCGACTTTGTTTTTCATTGAAGGTACCAGCTCCAGTTGCTGGAATTTTTCCGCGTCTTGGTGATAGTAGAACCCTTGAATGTTACCAGTGACTTGATCATGGACAATGTAGTAAAACCCATCGTAAGACGCACCGTCTACGCCTTCCATCAACAAAGCGTCCGGGACCAAAAATTTTTCCTTCCATTTCATGAATATGAATCTCTCGTCTAGGTAGTCGCCGAACTGTTTCTCTTGACTGAAAATTCTTGAGATGTTATTTGCATCCGTGCTCGATGTAGTGGGTAACTGTTGTTGTTGCTGGTTCTTACCGGTATTTTCTGCGGTGTTGCTGTCAGTTGGGTTGGCGGTATTCTTTTGACTCATTAGGAAAAGCTGTCTGAAAGAGGGGAAATTTATCCAGTGTTCCAAGTCGGTTTGGTCCGTAGCCTTGTATTCGTTTAGCACTGGCTCGTCCTTCCAGCTAGAAGACAAGAAGGCTAACTCTTTGTGAGTCACTGCGTAAGCTTCAAAATACGTGCTAATCTCCGGGTGTTGGTTGGTGAGGCCTCTTATTGACAAAAACCCGGATAGGTGAGGCGACAACGACGTGCTGCGGCCTGTTGGAAAGTCGACCGTTTTCAAGTTCACCGTAACCTGGTATCTTTTGTAGCCCGAAATCTGGTAGCCCGTGAACTGCATCCTTGGCCTCAAATAGTTCGTGCAGGTCGTGTGGTTGAGAGAGGGGATTGCCGCGACGGGATCTTCGGGCCAGTACGGGGACTGGTCCTCAACTATGTACTTCTTCCTGATGGAACCGTTGGCCGTGTGGGCAAGCTGCTGCAAGGAGGACAACGAGTCCCTGGAGGCGCACTTGTAAAGGTCCTGGTCCTGCAAATAATGCTGGCGGTCAACGAGACGGAATGGCGAGTTAGAGGTCAGGTTGAACGTGATCGGGTACTGCTGTCTAGGCGCAGGCTTTGCCGGAGCCAGCTCCGGCAAAGCCACCTGCTCCGGATGCTTAGAAACGGTAGCCTTGGATTTCTCCGCCAAACTGTCTACTTTAGGATTATTAATCATGACTCAAGCTTGTGATTCGTACTGTTGCCCATACAACAAATAAAGAGAGAAAAGGAGGAGTGTACAACAAACCAACCACCATGAAGAAAACGAAAATCCGGGATGTCTTCTAGAAGTCCACAGTCGGTATATATAAACTCCTGTGAGGGCCAAGAGATGCAGAAAAAGAAAGCAAGAAAGCATGCAGAAAAAGAAAAAAAACCCTATTATCCTCGCGGTTTGTCACTGCGGCAGGCAATCGGTGCCGGGAAAGCCGCACACCGCCCTCCGTTTCTTTTGCAATGCGAGTTGTTCCGGCACAAGCGCCTGGAAAGCGAAATTAAAGCGGAAAAAAAAACGAATATTAAAGCCCGCCCGCCCCCACCACCGTGGGGGCGGGGCAGCGCCGGAACATGTCGGATAATCCGCCGACCACGTGCCCCGTCGCTTTACACGGCTGAGAAGTCCGCAGAAAAGAAAAGAACAGCACTTTGCACGGGTTGCACGCCCATTGCCATTTTTTTTTCACACCTTCGACATTTGCCACGGTTTTCTTTTTTTTCGCTGCCCGGTGGCTCAAAGCGCGCCCAAACCGAAAAGATTATAAAACGTAGTTGCCTTGCTCTTCTATCCATGCAGAGATTAAAGAACAGCTACCGTTATCTTCTACTAGAGTAGAGTTCATCACAGCATAGAAGAGCACAGCACAGTCTAAGAGATCCGTCCAAGCCCGCCATGAACCCTCAAATCAGTAACATTATCATCATGTTGGTCATGATGCAGCTTTCTCGTCGCTTAGACATGGAGGACCCAACAATCATCATGTACATTAGAATCTTATACTGTTCCTCCATTGCTATCAGCTGGATGGTCTACCAAATGGCCAGAAAGAGAATCGTCGCCAAGAACGATATGACTACCATGAAGTATGTCGTGCCTGGCAACGCCATGTCCGGCGAGGGTGAAAAACTAGAAGTCACCACTGTCAAGGACTACGATTTGAAGGAAACAGATAGTGCTATCAAGTCAATCTACACCGGGATGGCCATGATGGGGTTTATGCATTTGTATTTGGGATACACCAACCCATTGTTCATGCAATCCATCTCTCCCGTCAAGAGCGCTTTGGAACACAACGAAGTGAAGATCCATCTTTTCGGTAAGCCTGCTGCTGGGGACTTGAAGAGACCTTTCAAGGCTGCCTCTTTGTTCGGTGGTATGGGTCAATCTGGTCCAAAGACCGACAAGAAATCTATCGAAGAAGCTGAAAGAGCCGGTAACTCTGGTGTCAAGGCCGAATGATTGAACAAAAAGAAAGTATATTTTTCCTCGTTCTATATAAAATATATTCAATCTTCCTTTTTTCTCTTTGCCTCCGATGCAAAATTATAAAATTAAATACACATAAAAATAAAACTAAACACATACTGTCTTTTTTTTTTCTTTTCGTTGGGTGATAGATAGACCCATCTTATTTTGTTGGGCTTCTGGTCTCTTGAAAATGAGTCGTGTTGTGTTTTTCTGTTGTGTGTGTGGGGGAGGGGGGGGGTGATATATATGATCTTTGTGCCATAAAAAGAAGAAAAAACTTTGATATACATGTACGGAAATTCAGTCGGCACGCTGGTGTGATCTTTATCGTTGGACAGCTATAGATGCTTTGAGGCAGCGAGCGGGCTCTAAAGGATTCACAGCCGCCGTAGCCGCGTAGACATGTAGATAGTTGGTAACGGGCCGAGCAATGCGCTGGATTCTCCAGGATTCTTAATGGCACTGCACTGCGTTATCACTAGGTCTGGCGTGATCGTTATGAAAAATAGAAACTCGAAGACTGGTCTCGATATGATCACTCGCTCGTAAATTGTATCGATTGTAGTAAAACCGTTAAAACTCTGTTTCTGAGGGTTCGTGTCGAAGTAACAATGGTCTCTCTCATTATCTTCGTGTGTCCCGCCAATATAATGGAAGCCAAGGGCAATTTTCCCACGGCCATCCCCGTTTCGTTATAGATGTAAGGCACAATTGCATCGCTGTATGGGCGCATAGTGTTGCCATGGCCAAGAGCCAAACCCTCGCAACTTTCTCTAGGTATTTCTATATCAAATTGCTTTAAGTTTTTGTCTTGTGTTGTTGGTTCGAAATAGAATTTTGAGCTAAACCATGTGATCTGCTCAACATTTTCCTTTGTTACGTGCACTATGCTAGCATCTGCCAACTTTATCATCATTGTCTGATCAAAGTTGATCGGCCACATTATGATACCGTATTCGGCCTTCAGCCACTGTAATACAACCTCGTTATGGTTGTTGGTCCCGCAATAGCACAGGAACATCGGTACTTCCATATTTGCGTTCCCCAAAAAAATGAATTTAGAATATGTGTTCTCATCCAGGTTGGAGGTGTCTAATCTCAACTCAGAACGAATGTACTCGTTGCCACCGGACACATCATCAGCCCCATCGGGGACTTGAATGGTTTTGACATCAAACTCCACTTCTAGGTTCAGCAATTGGTTCAACTGCGGTATGGCATTTTCCAAGGAGAGTTGTTTGTTGGCCCCTAAAAACTTCCACGTATAAGGCATCCCATTAAAAACTACTACGCCAAGACCTATGCGACAAATGAGATTACTTAATCAACATTCCTCACTACGGTTGTTTGTTTTGTATCGGTCACTTTTTTTCCCCATTATACGGTCGGATCTGTCTAAATCGCGCTTTAGGAAACCCAGGGACCACCCTATTTTTTATTTTTATATAATATCAGATATATATGTATAAGGTTAAATGTGATTAATTGCACACGATTCTGGGGACAAGTAGAATCAGTACGAAAAACGAGCTGATTACAAGGCATGGGATTTTGGGAGGATAACAAAGGTTCTATTACCTCAGGGCTGAAGAGCGCTGGAAAGTATGGTTACCAAGGAACTAAATTCGTCGCCAAGTCAGGATACAAGGCAGGAAAGAAACACTATAATACTAGTAAATCGCAAAGGGAAAAGAAAAATGGCAAAAACAAAAGTGATGAAGAGATCGAAAGTGACGAAGAAGAATACGAAAGAAAACCGGCCGATATAAGAACTTTGAAAAACCCGAACTCTTTCCCTCCTCCACCTTTAAAAGCTGGACAGAGAACGTATACAGGACAGCAACAGCAGCAGCAAATGCCAGGCGAAGAATCCTATGGTGCTTCTCAAGCAGCATATCAAGCTCAACCTGGGGTTTCTCCAATGGGGCAGTCACAATATGCGCAGCCACAATACGCGCAGTATCCACAACAGCAACAAGCTCCGGTGGCACAGCAGACGCCTACATATGGACCTCAAGGGCAACAAGTGCCGCCGTATGGATCATATTCTAATTCGACTAGTTTCCAGTCTTTGCCGCAGCAGAATCAACCTCAAAATCCAATTCAAAGTCAAACATCCTTGAACTCTGGGTCCCAGCAAAACACAGGTTTTCCCGCACAAAGCCCAGGGTATGGATATCCTCAGTTAGCTAGTCCAACACAACCACAACCACTGCTGCCTCAAAACAATAATCAGTATCAACAGCAGCAGCAGCAGCAGTCCCCACAGAATCCAGCTATTCAGTATGGGTCGCAAGGCCTACCCAATTATGGACAGCCCCAATATCCTTCGAATCCACAGCAAGTGGGTCAGTCACAGCAGCAGCCACCATCACAGTTTGGTCAACAGGTCTTACCGCCGCCTGTACAACAACAGCAGCATCAATTCCAACCCCAGGCCGGTCAACCAGGCTTGCAAACCCCTGGACAGTCTTCTTTTAATGCCTTTGGTCAACAACAACAACAACAACAACAACAACAACAACAACAACAGCCCCTAAATCAAAACACTGTTTCAGGACCATATAGTAATAATGAATTCAATTCAGCAAGTGCGTACGGCCAACCTATGCCAAACAGCATAAACATGCAAGGAACAAACCAAAATTATGGAGCCCCACCCATGCAGAGTCAACCCCCAATCGGTGGACAGCCAGCTATACCTGAGAGGATGCAACCGCAACCGCAAGCACTTCCACCAAGAAATGCTTACCAGGCCGAACCATCCATTGATTCCTCCCAATCCACTCCTCATTTTGAAGTCGCACCGTATGATCCTGATGCACCTGCTCCTAGGCCTAAAATTGACATGCCTATAGTGGATGTTAGTAACCTTCCTCCGCCTCCTACGCATAGAGATAGAGGAGCAACTGTAAAACGAGAATCGACACCAAGTGTCGGAAGCTTACCAGACACTAATAAGAAAACTCTGCCAAGCGTGACTTCTTCGCCTGCAATTTCATTGTTACAAAAGAACCCAGAGCCTATTGCCATAAGCAATGGGCCTGAGCCTATTGTCATGAGCAATGAGCCAGATCCTGCTGTCATGACTAATGAGCCAGAGCCTACTAAGGAGCCAGATTCTAGCGCCAAACAAAGTGAAGAGAATACTACTAAGCCTTCCATTTTAGGACATTATGATGTTCAAGTAAACTTTGCTCCACCTCCGAAACCTTTTAGACATAAGCCTAATTCCGAACCTTCTGACCATTCCCGGAAACTTTTTACCCCAGAACAAAAAGCACCACAACTTCCTTCTCGAAATAATTCCGAACTTTCTGACCAACCATCACGGACAAAGTCTAACTCCACCGAACCAGTGTCACCAGCAAGCTCAGGGGGAGTACATGAAGCTCCTATTTCTAATTTTCTGCCTCCACCGAAACCGTTCAGACACACTGAAAACCAACAAGGCCAAGGTGCTGGATTGCCGTCTTTCAAAAAGAAGAATGACATTTCACAAACACCCTTTCGCGAGCAAATTGAAAATGTCAAACCGCCATTGCAGCCTAAATCAGACTCTCGATTTCAACCTCGATCCAGACCAGTTCTCATGGAGACACAGTCTATTGAAAGCTTTCAACCGCCACCAAAGCCATTTAGACGTCCACAACAAGAACGGTCATTTTCTAGTGATAATGACAGTACTACTGATAATGACAGCGCCAATAGAGTTGACGAGAGCGAAGCGAATAACAGTCGTGGTCGTGGTCGTATAGTAAAGCATGATGGTGCTCATGATGCACATGATGCTCATGCTAGATACAAAAGTGAGAATTCTGATGAAAAAGATCATGATGAGTATTCTCAGAATACGTCCGCTGGATTTGGAAGAAAAAAGGTCTCAGCACCTCCACCTCCACCTCCACACAAGCCCCAGAGATTAGGTGAGGCAGCTGTAGCAACGGAAATTAAGAATGTCAAAGGCTTAAATACCCATGAAAAGTCACCGTTTTCACCCCCTGCGGTCAGCTTGCCTTCAAGACCTCCTATGCAAGCGTCAGAATCTATTAAGAAAGCACCTCCACCTGTTGTGAAACCCAAACCTAAGACTCTCTCTTTGAAGAATAATGAGCCTCCAAAAGAATTGGTCAGGAAAAACACCGCAGATTTGGTAAAGGGGGCTGGGCAAGATGAAAAGTTGAATAGCATTACAAATGAATTATCTCAGTTTAAATTGAGGAAAACGAATGTAAATTTGGAAGATTTGGGTAACTCAAAAAAACTGAAAGAATCGAGTCCGATTGATTCAGATCTGGATGAGAACTATGTTTCTGCATCGGGATCTGTTTCCCCACCAAGGCCACCGCCTTCGAGGTCGAGCGCTATCAAGGTTCCACCGCTTGTTCTAAAGAAGAATGACAATTTGAAGAAAAAGCCACCAATTGTTCCTAAGAAAAAGTCATTGCTAACAGCCCTTGAACCGAGACCCATCGGCATGGAAAAAGCTGGCTCATTGGACAATTCTGATGACAGTGATGATTTGAATCCCTTTGAGAGATATAAACGAAACGTTGTTCCTCAAGAAGAAGACAGACTGCATAAGCAAAAATAATGGTAACATTATAGAATTTTTTAAAATATATATTTTACGTTCTTTGTGGTTTGTTACTTTGGTAAACAAATTTTATTTTATATTTAAGTTGCTTTCTCGGGCACATTACTTATCCATATATATAACATTACGTATACATGTTACGGTAGATGATGTATGATTGTGTGCGATCGTCGACACTATGAAGGAAACGATACTCGACGAATAGTATGAAACCTCTTGATAAGGATGAAGGTAGTGGAAGCAAATAGTTAGAGATGTGAATCTATTTAGATAACAAGGCAGCAAATTGTTGAATGTTGATTTCCCCCGAGCCATCACTAACTTCTCTCAACATATCGTCTACTTCTGCATCAGTCAGTTTTTCACCAATGGATGTCAAAACGTGCTTCAACTCGGCAGCAGAGATTAAGCCGTCACCGTTCTTATCGAATACTTTGAAAGCTTCTAAGAGTTCTTGTTCGGAGTCATTGGATTTGAGCTGACGAGACATTAGGGCCAAAAATTCACTGAACTCAATTTGGTGGTTACCATCAACGTCAATTTCATTCATTAAATCGTTGACTTCGGCTTCACTGGGCGAAAKACCCAATGATCTCATCACAGTAGCTAGTTCACTGGAAGAGATAGAACCATTGTTATCTTTATCGAATAAGGCGAAAGCTTCTTTGAATTCGGCAATTTGTTCTTCAGTAAGATTGGAGGACATTGTGTATTTGTTTTGTTCAAACTAATTATTCTGTTGTTCGATAGCGTGTAATATAAAACTCAATTCTACTTCTTTAAAGTACCCTTGTGAGTTGGTAAGATCTCTTGTAAGACACCTTTTTACGCGGAGCATGAAAAAATTCTAAGAATAAACACATATCACAATTCACGATATAGTATACATGGCTTAAAAATGTCTCAGGTTGGGCGGAAGAAGGGTACCAGGTGTGCTATGCAACAGTTGGTATACAAAACGTCCTAATTAAATTCCATGTATCCAGTTTTTGCGTGGTTGGTTTCGAGCTTTGTCACCTTGCGTTTTATAATGACGTGCGGAATGAAATAAGGTGCATCTAACTGGGATCGTCTTATACGTTGAGTCAAACAAATCATATAAGCAATTACTAAACTAATTAGCGTGGACATATTAAAAGTTTAACACTTACAATGGCAAACATTGTTGAAGAGTAACCGTGGCAGCTTGTTAAAATCAGCTTCCAGCAAAAGAAAATGTTTGCGGATACCCCCCAATGGTTGCTAGTTTTAGTAGCTGTATACCTTTCCATACCGTTAATGGTTTATTTTATTATTCCTTACTTATGCTATGGTACCAAGTCCACCAAGAAAAGGGTTATTATATTTGTGCTCGGTGATGTAGGCCATTCTCCGAGGATTTGTTACCACGCGTTGAGCTTCAGTAAGTTAGGCTGGCAGGTCGAGTTATGTGGTTACGTAGATGACACCCTACCTAAGAATATTTCTAATGATCCGAATATTACTGTTCATCATATATCAAACTTAAACAGAAAGGGAGGTCAAACGTCGGTTTTGTTTATGGCCAAAAAGGTGATTCTTCAAATTCTAAGCATTTTCAAGTTGCTTTGGGAACTGAGAGGCAGTAACTATATTTTGATACAAAACCCGCCAAGTATACCTATTCTTCCAATTGCTGTATTTTATAGGCTGACTGGTTGTAAGCTTATTATCGATTGGCATAATTTGGCATATTCTATATTGCAGCTCAAGTTCAAGGGAAACTTTTATCATCCGCTAGTGTTGATATCTTATATGGTAGAGATGATATTTAGCAAATTAGCCGATTATAATCTGACTGTTACTGAGGCCATGAGAAAGTACCTGATCCAAAGCTTTCATCTGAATCCAAAGAGATGTGCTGTTCTATATGATCGTCCAGGTTCTCAATTTCAACCTTTCCCAAGTGATATCTCTCGCCAAGAGGCTATAACAACTGAAAGTTTTATGAAGGATTACATTCACAGCGATTTTGATATAGAAAAAGGTGATAAAATCATTGTAACATCGACTTCGTTTACTCCTGATGAAGATATTGGCATTTTATTGGGTGCCTTGAAAATATACGAAAATTCGTACGTGAAATTTGATTCAACTTTACCCAGGATCTTATGTTTCATAACAGGTAAAGGGCCGTTAAAAGAGAAATACATGAAGCAAGTAAAGGAATATGATTGGAAGCGCTGCCAAATCGAGTTCGTATGGTTATCAGCAGAAGATTATCCAAAGTTATTACAATTATGTGATTACGGGGTGTCTTTACATACTTCAAGTTCAGGACTGGATCTGCCAATGAAAATCCTGGATATGTTTGGTTCAGGTCTTCCGGTTATTGCATTAAACTACCCAGTTCTTGATGAATTAGTACAACATAATGTTAATGGGTTAAAATTTGTTGATAGAAGAGAACTACATGAATCTTTGATCTTTGCCATGAAGGATGCTGATGTATATAAAAATTTAAAGGAGAACATCATTCAAGAGACCCAAAACAGATGGCAAGCCAACTGGGAAAACACAATGAGACAACTGAAGCTGATCCACTGAATAAAATAAATTGCTTGATTTTTACTCAAAAAGAACGGTAATGAAGCAGATACCGGTCCAGCATCTTTTTTATACTAGTAGATATATACCACTCCATTTTTTTGATTATAATTTGTGTATATACTGTAAATAATCAAAGACTCTTTTTGCGTATCAAGTATCAGATTGTACGCCCTTTGTATGTATGGGCAGGGCAATTGATACATTATTACCCAATTTAGGTTCTCCGCCAAATAATTTTCTTTGAAATATCGGCACTATGGCCGAGTGGTTAAGGCGACAGACTTGAAATCTGTTGGGCTCTGCCCGCGCTGGTTCAAATCCTGCTGGTGTCGTTAATTTTTGTCTGTTATGTGAGTGTGATCAACTTTTTGTCAACTGTCTTCGTCTATAATAGAATATATAATAAACGAGCCGTGATAAATAATTCGCATCTTTGTTGTTATCTTATGTCTATTTGATATATATTGCTTCTTGTTCAGTTATTTATTGGATATTGTATTGTTTAGCCATGAGAATACCCTGTGCTACATTCTGAACACGCGCATCCAATTTATAGCCTTGTTGGTCCAATTTCACCATTTCGTCTGGGAACTTGTGCAATTCGACACTGAAGCATTCAATGAACTCATTGTCTTCTAGCTGAGTCACTGGCTTTTGGTTTTCAGGTAAACTCATATCAACTTCGACAGTTACAAGACAGAGGTTGGTGTTGGTGAAACCAGGATCATTGAATACAGTTGGACTTTTCGAAATAATTTTACCTTTGTAACCTGTCTCTTCCTTCAACTCTCTTAGTGCAGCGGTGTCGACATCTTCACCAGCATCAATCAAACCGGCTGGCATTTCAATGCACACACCTTCAACAGGAGGACGGAACTGCTTCTGTAATAAAATTTCGTCGGGTTTGCCATCTTTGTATTTTAGAATTGTCAATATACCAATACCATCTACACCACCGGAGTTTCTAGTGGTACGAACAGCACTATCCCATTCTCTTTCATTGCCGTTTGGATCTTTGTATATGATTTTTTGTAAACCAATCCATTTACAGTCCGATGTGTCTTTGACGTGACGGGCTTCAACTATTTTGGCTTCCTCTGGTTTGCCCTTAACAATGCTCATTGTTCGAAATAATTTTCTAATAGTAAGGGAAATGGGTCTTCTATTTCTTGAGGCGATTAGAGGGAGCATTATAGAAAAAGGAGGAAATACCTAAAGATTCAGAGAAAATCATTCACACGTACTACGTAGAGCCTGTTCAAGTTTATAGTAAACCGCTAACGGTCGCATTCGTCATCCCTTGCGAAAGCCAGTGTTTGCCTGTCCTTTCCTGGTGAAGACGAAAAAAAAAAAAATGAAAACTGAAAAATTAAAAGTCTCTACATGCATGGCTTGATCTCTTAATAGCACAAACTTGAACGTATTTCTACAGGCACTTTGTGGTATTTCTAAGTTGACCCTGGCAACAGATTTTTCAGATCACTATGGATGCTGCACAACTAAAAAGTCAAATACAACAATACCTTGTGGAATCAGGAAACTATGAATTGTATGATACAGCATAATAATGGTTTTTTATTTTAACTTCCGTTAGTTCTACTTTACTGACATTCAGCTTTCTGCTACATCTAAATCTACAGGATTTCAAATGAATTGAACGCGAAATTGCTCCAAGAAGGTTGGGTGGATAAAGTCAAAGACTTGACCAAGGCAGAAATGAATATAAATGAATCCACGAACTTCACCCAAATATTATCCACTGTTGAACCCAAAGCTTTAGGTATGCGACCATTTTCTTATTAAATACATTAAAAGTAGAAAAGATTACTAACACTGGGAAATTTCTTATTCTAGACATGATATCGAATTCAACAAGGGAAAACGTTTTGAATCAAATAAGGCAATTTCTTGAAGAGGTTGTGGACACACAATAAAAAAGCCACGCATATCCCGCATTGCTCTCAGTAATATTATACCTACACGCGAGGAGCTATTTTAAGCAATAATACATTTTAATCATGTAATGATACAAAATAATAATATACCTATATACGCATATATTTACATGTGTATATACCAAAAATAACATCATTCACGTTACCCAATTTTTTTTAGTCTTTTTATTTATATGTATCCACGACGTATTGAATCAATCCTTCAAAGCTGCACTACTCTCTTTGCTGATTTCATATAATTAGTAGATCAATTTATCAATGTGAACTTTTTTAGTCATCATAATTTTCATCTTCTTCCACCTGCCTTACCACATTTTCTATTGGAAGTATGTTTTCTTGTGGAGTTTTTTCTTGAGTGGTTTGTTCTTCTTCGCGCATTTTAGCTTCTTCTTTTACGGTTTCCATTGTTTCCAACGTAGGCTTAATTACCGTTGCCGTTGTAGCGAGAGATTCATCTTGTTGTGGTTCAGTTTCCACAGCAGCTGTAGGGTCTGTTTCCTCGGCAGAGGATGCAACTGGTTCGGTTGGAGTGCCGTTTCCCTCTTTAGTGTCCCGTCCCACGTCGCCTTCTACTGGAGTTTCCTCGGTAGGGCTAGTAGTAGTGGAAAGTTTGATTGTCTCAGCAGTACCTTCTTCATTCCCTTTCGTCGTTGAATTTTCTGACGATAAAGTCGGTTGTACATTAGCTGGCTTGGCCTCCACGTTAGACGATTCCATGGGAGGAGGAGCAGAAGATGTTTTAGTAATCTGTTCGTTGTTAGTGGCTTCTTGTGAGAGTTCTTGAGCATGGATTGTTGAAGGGATTGAACTTGCCTTTGTGGGTGTCTCCTCTTGTACAGGAACATCAGATTCTGCTACTGCAGGTTGTGGGTTAGTCGTCTCAGGCGTTGAATTCTCCTCGATAGAAGAAGCAGTATTTACTAACTGGCTGATATTTGAACCTGAAGAATTTAGTCTTTGCTTCTTTGATCGTGGTTCAATGCTCGGAGTTATTACTGCAGAGGTTTGATTCGATATGGCGGGTGGTAGTTGGTGAGGAGAATTTCTATTACTTTCTGGGTGAGTGCTACTAGATACGGCGGCATCTACCAAGGTGTGAATGGCGCCTTCCATGTATCTCTTTTGGGGCAAAGAGTTCTGTTCCAGGTTGTGTTGAATTAAAGGTTGTGGAGCCTGAGGTTGGGGCTGAAGATGTTGTTGATGCTGAATAGACTGTAGTTGTTGTTGAGATGGCAACTGAGAACTTTGCTGATGTTCCATAGCTTGCGCAGAGAAAGGTTGTAATTGGTGTGCTTGAATGATGGTTGGTTGGGTGACATAAGCTTGGCCTTGTTGTGGGTTCAACATTTGTACAGGAACGGCCTGTTGCTGTTGTTGTCTTGGTAAAGCCTGCAACTGATGCTGTTGCTGATGTTGCTGCTGCTGTTGTTGCTGCTGTTGCTGCTGCTGTTGATGTTGTTGCTGTTGTTGTTGTTGCTGCTGATGCTGCTGATGCTGCTGCTGTTGCTGTTGTTGTTGCTGTTGTTGTTGTTGCTGCTGCTGCTGCTGATGTTGTTGTTGTTGTTGTTGTTGTTGTTGTTGTTGTTGCTGCTGCTGCTGCTGCTGCTGCTGAGCCTGTGCTTGGGCTTGCGCTTGCGCTTGTGCTTGCGCTTGGGCTTGCGCTTGTGCTTGTGCTTGAGCTTGGGCCTGTGCTTGTGCTTGGGCWTGCGCTTGTGCTTGTGCTTGGGCCTGCGCTTGTGCTTGGGCCTGCGCTTGTGCTTGTGCTTGTGCTTGTACTTGGGCYTGGGCTTGCGCTTGGGCTTGAGCTTGGGCTTGWGCTTGGGCTTGGGCTTGGGCTTGTGCTTGTGCTTGTAATTGTGGAGAAGCTCCATTAGTGTACATTGTGGCAGAAGAGTTGGTTGGGGTTTGTTGAGCTGGATGTTGCTGTTGTTGAACCATTGATGCAGCAGTGTTAGCAGGTTGAGCTGAAATCCTAGCATTCAAGGGATTACCTTGATCATTGGGTTGTAAGGTGGGTTGTAAAATCACAGGGGGTGGTGCGGGAGAAGCGTTTGAAGGAGCACCATTTGATTTGCTGCCCGGATTTTCCAGCTGTTTGGTTAGGGCCTCTAATCTTTCTCTGATGTGAATGTTATTTACATCTAATCTTGCAGCTTGTTTATAAGCGTCGAGGGCATCAGATAGTTGATTGTTACAGGTTTCGTAAAGGGTACCTAAATCGTACCAAACTTCACTGATATAAGGATTCAATCTTATAGCTCTAGTGTAAGCGTCTAAAGCGTCCCTATATTGAGAGATTTGGTAGTATAAGACACCGATAGAACACCAAAATATTGGGTTTCTTGAATCTCTGTTGACGGCCTGTTGGAAGGCGTCATATGCAGCGGTGTAGTCCGTTCTGATCATATGAACTCTGCCCAGATGGTACCATGTAGTGGCGTCCGAAGGGTCTGCCTCCAATGATTTTAAGAGATAATCCAATGCCTTTTGAGGGTCGTAGAACTGTACATTGCTCATACCGTAAAGACAGCCCAATTGTTGTAACACTTTAGCATGATGTTGATTTTGAGCCAAGACATGTTCGTAGGCCTCTTTGGCGCCCTGCCATTCACCCATACTCTCCAGAACACTACCCAACTGGAACCATATGTCCCATTCTTGCAAGGGAGCGGGAGGTTGAGGTAAGATGTATCTGAAGCATTCTAAAGCCTGCGACCATTTACCCTGGTGTTTGTATATGATACCAAGTCTGAAGTAGATTTCATTTGCCTTTTCGAAGTGAGGGTCCAGTTCCAAGACTTTGGCGAAGGCTTCTTCAGCATAATCCAAGGAACCGTATCTGTCGTAAAGAATACCGATTCCATGCCATAATTTCGGTACGTTGGGGTTGCTGAGGTGATATAGCGCTTGTTGGTAGGCATTGTAAGCTCTTTGCAAGTCATCCAGCATCAGATAACAATGGCCCAGGGTAGCCCATACGTCCGATAGTTCAGGGTTAACAAGCAAAGCCCTTTCGTAGAGTTCTGCGGCCCTTTGAAACATGTCTCTGGAACGGTATAGGTGGGCCAGTGAGGTCAACGCCTTCGCGGAAGAGGGATTGAATTGTAAAGTGGCATCATACGCCATTGCAGCCCGATCACCGTCGCCAAGAGTTTCTGCCAAGGAAGCTATGGAGAGCCATGTTTCCGCAGTCGATTGTGTTAATGGGTCCAGCGGCTGTTGAGGAACTGCAGCCTGCTGTTGTTGTACCTGTTGCTGCTGCTGTTGCTGTTGCTGCTGCTGTTGCTGCTGAGCGGGTTGTTCCATTATTGTTTGTTCACCGCCCGGATTCATTTTTTCTTTTTTACCAGTGTTCGTGGTTGCTGCTGGTGTAGTACTACTTTATAGGCTTATAACAGTGGTGGGGAAAGAGAAAGAGATAGGGAAAAGAGGTGGTAGTAGTGCGCGTCTGGTTCAGAAATGACTGACGTTGTCTTGTTTGCCTTGTTGTTTCTTGCTCTCCCAATTGAACTCCTGACGTTGTTTGCAAAAAAACAAAAAACAAAAAAAACAAGAAAAAGAAAAAAAATGCGCTTTTGCTTTGATAATCGGAAGGGAAAGAACGACCAACCGACCGAAGAAAAGAAAAATAAAACAAAAAAAACCTTGTTAAAACCGGATAGGGGAAGACGCCAAAAAAAGATGGAGTACAGTACGTGTGAAAAAGTTTGGTGGCTAGCGACGGGAGTAGCAACGATCGGAGAAAGAGAGGGGTGGGGGGCGGAAGGCAGGGCGAGAGAGAAATCAGCTAGCGCCGATACGGTTACAGTGCGATACGAGACGGGCGAGGACGGGTCGCTTTGTAGCACGGTACTGTACGGTCCGGTACGAGACGAGGCAACACGGGACGAAGCGACACGGCATAGCACAGCATAGCATGGCATGCCATGGCACGCTAAGGCAATTTCTATGCTGTGTTGCATTGGCGTTGGCAAACGCACGCGCAAAAGAGGTGCGGAACAACAAAGTAAGGGCCGACCAAAGCGCGTGAGGGAAAATAAGCTTTTCCGAGTGCCCTGAGTGGTGCACGAAAAAGAAAGAAAAAAAGAAAGAGGAGCGAGCGAACGAACGAGTGACGTCGGTGCCGCGAACTGACTCAGCCGAGTCGGGCGAGAGTCCGCTGACTCGCTGCGCTATGTCACTGGCGACGGTTTCTTTTCGGCTTCGTCGTCCGTGACGGGTGCGAAGCCACCGGCTATGGTGTGTTTGCCGCCCAGCTTTTCCTACTTTTGATGGTTTGTGTGTGCGTTATGTGATTTCGTTTCACTCGTTAAAGCTAGTAGACGTTGCTTGATTTCGTACTTGGCAGGTTTCGAGTTAAGTTTTGGTGATCGTTTGACTCTCCGTGCTATTGAAATGAGAGTTATCATTGCTAAACTTTAATCATGACTTCTCTTAGAATAACAAACATAGTAAGACCCATTTAAAGCGGCAAGATGCTCCACATTTGCGAGATCTTTTCCTGCCAACGCCACCAGTGTTCTGTCGCATATGACAGCGCCCTTTCACCACATGTCTTTTTCTTTTCCCTCTTCCCCTCCTTAGCGGTAACCAGGGAAACGGCCGGAGCTTCCGCCTT
>NC_030979.1:637565-663260 GCF_001298625.1 Saccharomyces eubayanus
GGAATATATAGCACCTTTTAGGACTTCAAACAATGGCTGTACACTATAGTGAGCTGTATATTTTGTACTATATTAGTAGTTTTTGAGTAGGCTTGGTCGTGCGATTACAGTGTCAACGAAAAAAAAAGCGATGCAAGAAGGTGGTTTCATTCGTAGAAGACGTACAAGAAGTACCAAGAAAAATGTTAACTACAACGAACTAAGCGACGATGATGCAGGTGTGAAAAATTCGAAATCTTCGGATCTGAAAAGGGAGGGAGAAGACGTAGTGGACATCCAAGACGTCGAATATCTCGACGATGCCACACTGGTAAAGACTCCTGACGAGGGCGACGAGGACCGCATCATAGATCTGACGGCTTCCGATAAAGAACGGACCGCCACTGATGATGATATATTTTTGATCAAGAGTGAAGACGATAAGATAATAGAACCTAAGAACGAGCTAGACGGCTCCGATGATGACGAACCCCTAACGAAAAAAAGGAAAACCGCTAGCAAAAGGAAGAAAAAACCCACTACCAAAAGGAAGCCACCCAAAGTGACTCCATATGAAAGGAACACTTTGCGGTTATACGAAAATCATCCTGAACTGAAAGATGTTTTTTCAGTTTTGAAACAAGCGCCCCCCTACGTAGCCCAAAGGTCAGAGCAACCCGATGGTATGACCATCAAACTGCTGCCCTTTCAACTGGAAGGGCTTCGTTGGCTTATATCCCAAGAGGAAAGCATCTACGCGGGCGGTGTCTTGGCAGACGAAATGGGTATGGGTAAAACTATTCAAACCATCGCTTTGTTAATGAACGATCTGACAAAGTCTCCCTCTCTAGTGGTCGCCCCAACTGTGGCGCTGATGCAGTGGAAAAACGAAATAGAACAACACACCAAGGGACAACTGAAGATTTACATATACCACGGTGCCTCAAAGGCCACCAACATTAAAGACCTAAAGGACTATGACGTTATACTGACCACTTACGCAGTCTTGGAATCTGTGTTCAGAAAGCAAAACTACGGATTCAAAAGGAAAAATGGGCTTTTCAAGCAACCTTCCGTCTTGCATAATATAGACTTTTACAGAGTCATTCTGGATGAGGCGCACAATATCAAAGATAGACAAAGTAATACCGCCAGAGCAGTGAACAATTTGAAAACTCAAAAACGATGGTGCCTATCGGGTACCCCCTTACAGAATAGAATTGGTGAAATGTACTCTCTGATCAGATTTTTGAACATCAACCCCTTCACAAAATACTTTTGCACCAAATGTGACTGTGCCTCGAAGGACTGGAAATTTTCGGATCGCATGCATTGTGACCACTGTAACCATGTCATCATGCAACACACCAATTTTTTCAACCATTTCATGCTGAAAAACATTCAGAAGTTCGGTGTAGAGGGCCCCGGGTTGGAATCTTTTAAAAACATCCAAACACTGTTGAAGAATATCATGCTCAGAAGAACCAAAGTTGAAAGAGCAGATGATTTAGGACTCCCCCCCAGAATCGTCACTGTCAGGAGAGATTTCTTTAACGAAGAAGAGAAGGATCTCTACAGAAGTTTATATTCTGATATTAAGAGAAAATATAATTCGTTTGTCGAGGAAGGTGTTGTTCTTAACAATTATGCGAACATTTTCACCTTGATCACAAGAATGAGGCAGCTGGCAGACCATCCCGATCTGGTATTAAAGAGATTAAAGAACTCTACCAACGACGATCTCGGTGTCGTAATCTGTCAATTATGTAACGACGAAGCTGAAGAACCCATTGAATCTAAATGTCACCACAAATTCTGTCGCTTATGCGTTAAGGAATACGTGGATTCTTATATGGAAAACAACAATAAACTAACTTGCCCTGTTTGCCACATCGGTCTCAGTATCGATTTGTCTCAACCTGCTCTAGAAGTAGACATGGAATCCTTCAAGAAACAAAGTATTGTGAGTCGCTTAAACATGAGCGGCAAGTGGCAGTCGTCGACAAAAATCGAAGCGTTGGTGGAAGAACTATACAAATTGAGAAGCAACAAAAGAACAATAAAATCCATTGTATTTTCCCAGTTTACAAGTATGTTAGATTTAGTGGAATGGAGATTGAAAAGAGCTGGTTTCCAGACAGTAAAGCTTCAAGGTAGCATGTCTCCGACGCAAAGAGACGAAACAATCAAATACTTTATGAACAACATTCAATGTGAGGTTTTCCTCGTAAGTTTGAAAGCTGGTGGTGTGGCCCTGAATCTTTGTGAAGCTTCTCAAGTATTCATTTTGGATCCATGGTGGAATCCTAGTGTAGAATGGCAAAGTGGTGATAGAGTACATAGAATTGGTCAGTACCGACCTGTTAAGATCACCAGGTTTTGCATTGAAGATAGTATAGAATCAAGAATTATTGAACTACAGGAAAAGAAGGCGAATATGATTCATGCAACAATTAACCAAGATGAAGCCGCAATCGGTAGACTGACCCCAGCAGATTTACAATTCTTGTTCAATAACTGATACGTACCTTCCTATTTGGCCAATCTTTATGTTATTACATGAGTCTAAAAATGAAGGCAGTCTAACTCTCTTATAATTTTTTTTACCTTACATGATATATTTTATATAATGTTCATTATTAAGCGGCTGCAGAACTTCCACGTGCACCAGCCCCTGAAGCGACCAGGCTGATTTGTGCTTGAGTTAGTTCTATACTTGGTAATGGGATTTTGTCGTTGTGAGTTGGTGGAGGTAAAAATCCAACTACGTTTAAAAATGCAATGTAAATACCAACATTTTCCGATGTAATTCCCATTCCATCAGACCAATCAGCACCTGCCCATGCTATGTCTTTCTTCAAGGATACCACAGCGTTTCTATCGTCCAATTCTGGAGCCTTGGTGCTTTGAGGAAGGTTGTCTAAGACCATGTGTAACAAAGGATACAATGCATTATCTTCATTTCTGTCAATAACAGATGCTTCCAACGACTTTTTCCAGTCAGAATAGTCTTCAACATCAACATCATAACCATAATCGTGCAGAGTATATAAGTAATCTTTGAACAAGATTCTTGGATGACCTGTGACTTGTGCCACAGTTAACTCACTATCCTTTGGTGGGTTCAAAGAAGTGGCAACGACAACACGGGCCACATGATCTACTGGAACCATATTTACGGTGTTGCTGATATTTGGAATCTTGCCCAGTTGAACTGAGCCTTTCAAAAATCTTAATAAGAAATCATCTGTGTTTGAGGAACCGTTTGTAGATGCACCTGTTACGTAACCTGGTCTGACAATACACCCACGTAGCCCTCTTTCACCTGCGCGTCTAATGAGGTATTCCGCAGCCCATTTAGATTGGCCATATCCACCACCGAGCCCACTTGCAGATTCCATCAAATCATCCGATTCTAAAATACCAGATTTTCCTTGACTGACAAGTTTATCAGAAAGCTTGTAGAAATACTCAGTATCAAGCGTGGAAGTGGAAGAAACGAAATCAAAAAACTTTGGCTTCCCGACGGCCGCTAAACTCATCACATTAATCGTGGAAATGACATTAGCGTCCCTTAGTTTGGCGTATGGATAAACCCAGTGAACTAAAGCACCATTATGAATGATTACATCAACTGTGTTTGCCAAATCTGTCCATTTCTCATCGGAAAGTCCGAATTGTTTTTTTGATAAATCACCTAACACAATTTCAATACTGGAGGAAAATTTGTCATTCCAGGTTCCGTATGTGACACCTGCTTTGTGTAATCTTTCGAATGCTGACTTCTCATCTTTAGCCCTCACATGAGCTAAGACTCTGAAGTTATAACTCTTTAAAGAACGGTTCAACAAATCTGCTAGGATATAAGAACCTAAGAAGCCAGTTACACCAGTTACGAACACATTAATAGTGGTTTTACCCTCAGCATTATTAGGTTCAATAAAAGGTTCACGTGATGGATAAGAGCTTGGTAGAGTTTCAACTAATTTTTTAGCATCTTCTGAATAATCTGCAGTAGCGGTTGCCTTTGGTTCTTCTTGAGATGACCCATCAGATGTTTTGATTCTACTAATTTCTGCAGCAAAAGCCCTTATAGTTGGATATTTAAAAATTGTCCCCAATGGTAAATCAATCTGCAACTTTTTCTTCAAGGTGAAAATCATCTTAGTAGCCAAGATAGAATGGCCACCCAAGTCGAAAAAGGAATCATCGGGCGATACAGAAGCTGGCTTGGTAGGTAATATCTCCAACCATAAGTCTCTAATTTTACGTTCTACATCGGTAAATTCAGAGTCATCAATTTCAGAAACAGTGTTCTCTGCAACCGAATTTAGTTGTTTAGGGGTTGGGAACTGAAGTTTGGGCTTGTCCACTTTACCATTTGGATTCAATGGTAAACTATCCAAGACAACAATTAGGGAAGGCATAGCGTAACTGGCAAGTCTTTTCTTTAAGAAAGTCTTGATATCTTTGGCCAACAGATGATAACCAACTAAGCCTTTAACTATTGGGTCAGATGCAACTTGGCTTGGAATATCGCTTTGAAATTTAGATAGCTCTTCTGGTTTATCGAATCTTGGGACCATAAATGTAATCAAAGTTGGTTCATTATCTGCATTTTTGCGAACCAAAGTAATATTTTCTCTCACTAAGGGATGTTGAGAGATATGTGTATCTATTTCTCCTAGTTCAATTCTAAATCCACGAATTTTAACTTGATCATCAGCTCTGCCGCAACATTCACAGTCACCGTTTGGTAAATAACGACCCAAGTCACCGGTTCTGTATAATCTGTCTCTTGGGCCCAACCAGAATTGTCTCCAAGGTTCACCACTATTCTTATCTAGGAAGTTCCAGTGGTTTTTCTCAACAAACCAGTTGTCCACAAATTTTTCTTTATTCAAGTCTGGCAAACCTCTATAGCCTTCAGCTAGACCACCAGCACGAACATAAATTTCACCAATTTCACCAATACCACATATTTGAGTACGATCGTTCCTATTGACAACTAATAATTGGACATTTAACATACCTTTACCCGCTGGCATAACATCTTTCAATTTCTTCAAAAAGTTTGGATCATCATTTCTTGATTTGACTTCAAAATACGAAACAGCTCGCTGCGTTTCAGTTGTACCATACATATTAACAATACGACAATTTTCAGCCAAGGTTTGTAACCTCAAACAATCACGTTTTGTCAAAATGTCACCGACAAAAAATGCGTGATGCAATTCGGGGAACAAAGTTGTTGCCTGAGCAGTAAGCAATTGGCCCATGGCTGGTGTCAAATGGGTCACAGTACATCCGTACTTACCCATCCATTCAGCTAAACGACCTGGTGTACCTATATCGTCTTGCGTAGGAACATATAATTGGGCACCTAAAAATAATGGGGTAAACATATCTCTTTGGATTGGATCATGTGCAATACCACTTAACATTGTAAACTTATCGTTTTGTGATAAGTTGAACTGTTTGGACATCCAATTGAAATAGTAAGCCAAGGAGAAATGTCTACCAAGAACACCTTTAGGAATACCTTCAGAGCCTGAAGTAAAGGACAATGTTGGGTTAGAGTCTGGACCTACCACCACACCTGATCTGGTATCCTTTAAATGTTCGTATGCGGCTAAAACGTCTCCACTCTCATTCAATTTCCCACCTTCAATGGCACCATTCTCTTGAATAGCAATAGAGTCAATTCTAGACACGATGTCCAGTTCATCCTTGATGTAATCCTCCACAAATTGGTCCAATTGGCCAGCACTTCTAATAACAATCAACCCACGGGGTTTAGCTACACCTAGGTAAACTGTTTGTCTAGCTGGAGGGTATGCAGGGTCAATGACAGAGAAAGTTGCACCAGCTTTCAAGACACCCATCACACATACCATTAGATCGACACCTCTTGAAGAGTAAATCATCACGACATCACCTCTTTTGATGCCTGTCTCGATTAAGTAATGTGCGACTATATTAGAAGTGCGGTTGATATCTTGATAAGTAAAAGAGCGCGACTTGTCTGAATTTAATGCTGGAGTTTCTACCACACAAGTTCTTTCTGGGAAAGCTTCGGCGTTATCTTGGAAAATATCATGAATGCAGCCCACAAAGTCGCACCAGCCCAAGTTCTTTGTTGGGTCAGGCAAACAGTTTTTAGAAGATGCAGTGATCAAAGAAATCTTAGTTATGCAAACGGATGGGTTACTTAAAGCGGCAGTCAAGTACTGGGTGAATTGGTCCGCAAAAATGCTTACTCTATCACTTGAATACAGCAAGCTGTTGTAAATCAGGTTTATGACATGTGTATTATTGCTAGTTTCTAAATTCAAAGCAAAGTCCACTAAATGGTGTTTAAATTGATCTAGTTTGAAATCTTGGTTCTCTAAAACGGCCAAACGGAATAATTGAGGTGTTCTCTCCAAATCTTGATTACGCTGAATTTTTTCAGCCAAATCATCGAAAGAGAAATCTGCTTCAATGGACTCAAGCTGACTTAACTCATCGGTTATAGTAGAGTACAACTCAGTAAACGATAATGTTGGTTGAATGTTAAATCTTAATATCTTGTTGTTGGCAATGTAGAGAACAATGTCATCATCACCAGTTACTCTATATATCAAGGCAGCCCATACACTTAAAGCAACGGCGTATTTGTTGGAAAAACCATCATGAGGTACATCGAGTTGAGGGACTTGTAGGGAATATGTGGCCTGCTTTGTATAAGGCTCTTGTTGTGGGCGTAAAAAATCATGTGGTAACACTGAAAGGGTTGGATTGTCCAATTTCTCTGTCCAAACACTTTCGTTAGTCATTATTCAGTAACTTCGGGGCGAGGTTTTTATATATTTTGGGCTTCTTGCTAGGGTCACAAGAGGAGACGTATGTATAGTGAAATATTATCCTACTAACTATTTGCCACTTATATATCTTGACCTGCTTCCAGTCTGTTTTAAAGTATACCTTTTGTTTGAATATAGTCAAGTTTGATGGTGCCTCAACACTGAGTCACACGCGAAAAACCGCCGGAATTTTCTTGCACTAGACTAAGGCGGAATTCCGCTGGCAAAAAAGTCTGACATTTTTCCTCAGTAAAAATGCAGCGCTTTTCTAAAAGAGTCAGTAAAAGAAGATCGTGAGACCAGTCATTAATAGAAAGGAATATAGATGTAGCAAAAGAAAAAGAATATATACTTACATATAGACGTGTCGGTATAACACAAATAATTGGATGAAAAGCATGAGGAAAAGCTAACCTGCATTTTTCCACTTAAAAAGCTCTACCCATGGGTGAGAGTAGTTGTTTTCCTTTGTAGTAGTTGATTGTCTTTTCAGCTCTGGTTGCAACACCAGTTGCTGTAAAATCAAAAAGTTTGTAGATATCAGGCCCCTTACCCGAACGGCCAAACTCATCAAGACCGAAGGATTGATGGGCATACTTCCCCCAACTTGCGGTGGCTAGCACTTCAAAGGACATAATTGGAACGCCATCTGGCAAGATAGAGAATCTATATTCTTCGCTCTGTCTATCAAACGTGTAAAAGTCAGGCATGGAGACAACTCTTGCCTTAATCTTTTTAGTCTCATATAATTGCTTAGCCGCGTCTATAGAGATGGAGACCTCTGAACCAGTTGACGCTAGAATGATATCCGGATTTTCAATGTCATGGACCACATAACCACCCTTCAAAGCCTTTTCAAAAGAGGAATGTTCTAATTGGGGGAGAGTTTGTCTTGACAAGGCCACTACAGATGGTGTGCGCTTCGATTTGATGGCGGAATAGTATGCGGCGGAAGTTTCGTTACCATCAGCTGGTCTCCAAACATGCATGTTGGGAATAGCTCTCAAGTGGGCTAGGGTTTCAATGGGTTGATGGGTGGGACCGTCTTCACCCAGCCCAATAGAATCATGCGTTGCCACCCAAATAACAGGATTACCAGACAGGGCGGCTAATCTAACGGCACCGGCAGCGTAAGAGACAAAATTTAAGAAAGTGCCACCGTATGGCTTGTAGTTAGCACCAAAGGCGGAAATACCGTTCATTATGGCGCCCATACCGTGCTCTCTAACACCGTATCTTATGTACCTCCCAGCGTAATTACCAAGTTGGGTAATTGGAGGCTGGAAGTCTACCGCACCTTCCCATCTCGTTAGGTTCGAAGGTGTCAAATCAGCAGAACCACCAATCAGCTCAGGTAGCACTTGAACTAGGTCAGTCAATACCTGTTGGGATGCCTTTCTTGTAGCCAAGGCTTCATCATTCGGGGTAAAGCTGGGCAAGTGCTTCTCCCAACCTTGCGGCAACTCGCCATCCAATCTCCTTTGCAGTTCCTTACCCTTTTCGGGGAATTTGGTTTTGTATTCTTCAAACATCTTGTCCCATTCTTCATTGAGTTTTTGACCAGGCTCTACTATAGTCTTTTTGTAGTAGTCGTACACTTCCTGGGGCACCACAAACGATTTGCTTGGGTCGAACCCCCACCTCTGCTTCAATTGTTTAACATCATCTGGTTTCAAGGCAGATCCGTGGACACTTTCGGAACCCTGTTGCAAAGACCCATATCCAATCGTAGTGGTGACTTTGATTATAGTAGGCTTATCCTTAGATAGCTTCGCCTTTTCCAGAGCGCTGGAAATGGACTCCATGTCGTCATCACCCTTGTCGACTTCCATGACCTCCCAACCATAAGCCTCGTATCTTTTCAAAACGTCTTCGTCGAAAGAGTAAGAAATCTTACCGTCAATGGTAATGCTATTGTTATCGTAAAACGTAATCAGATTACCCAGTTTCAAATGACCGGCTAAGGAAGAAGTTTCTGAAGCAACACCTTCCTGTAAGCAACCGTCTCCCACAATCGCAAACGTATACGAATCGGATATGGGGAAGCCTTGCTCGTTGTAGGTAGCCGCGAAGTTAGCCTGTGCAATAGCCATACCAACAGCGTTAGAAACACCTTGACCCAAAGGTCCAGAGGAAACTTCCACTCCAGGCGAATGAAACTCAGGATGTCCTGGAGTCTTCGAATTCACCTCTCTGAATTTCCTCAAGTCTTCAATGGTGTAGTCGTATCCTAAGAGGTGCAGCATAGAGTACAGAAGAGCACATGAATGACCGTTCGATAGGACAAACCTGTCTCTATTGATCCAGTGCTGGTTGTCAGGGTTACAACGAAGTTGCTTGAAAATTACATGGGCCACAGGCGCCAACCCCAGAGGTGCACCTGGATGACCAGATTGTGCGCTCTCCACTTGGTCTACGGAAAGTAGTCTTAAAGTGGAAACAGCAAGTTTATCAATATCGGAGAATTGTGCCATTGTCTTTCTTGGTCAGTCTCAAGTAAATATGTAAGCTGTGTATGATATAGTCAAGCCAAGAAACAGAAAGAAGAAGAAATGATCAAGTCAGTAAAAACGAAACACCCCACACATGCTTCTTCTTTATATACTCAATCATGAATCAATTTTCTTTCACAGCACTAAAAGCTCCCTCCCTATATCCGACACTCCTTATTTACCACACACCTCTCAACAAGGAGAACATCAAGTGTTCCTAACCAGCTAGCTACCCTTTAAAGCTGGGGAGATGAGCTTACCATTCTGTCATCGCCAATAAGAGAGGAAAACAAAGAGCAAGGCATGATGAAATAAGGGCCACCCAAACATGTCCGGACAATGACGTTATTCCGCGCATATTCCGCGTTTTGCATAGCGCACTGCATATATCTATGTGCCATTCGAAATGGACAGCCCTAGCAAAAGAGGGAGGGGCAACGTTACTCAAACACCGCTAATAACCATAGCGTAGGTGGTCGAAACATCAAGAATAAGGCGAACGGGGTGCTTGTAGAACCGACCGAGATGAATGCTTGCTCCACTTCCCCCCCTCATTTCCCGGTGATGAATGCACACGCTGGTGCATTCACCTTGCCACCAAGACTGCAGCACAAACGTATGCACATTCTTGCATACCACGCCAGCAACGTTAGTATAGACCCGCCAGGCGTACTCTCTCGCGACTGGGCCTTGTCGTAAGACTACACCCGTGCACCCACTAAAACACCCATACATTTGATACACCCACACCTACATGAATAACCGCCAACGCTGTCTCGAAGAGTGTCGTATAAGGGGACGTGGCGCCTTCTGGTCCCATCAGAAAAAGAAAGGGGAATGCAAGATTTTGGCAGAAACCTCAAGAAAATTTTTTCCTCTTCGAATATGCAGTATGCAAGAAATGATCGAGCCTGTGGTTAATGATATATAAATTAATCATTTCCATCGCCTTCTTTTCTCGTGTCGCTCGTTCTAGTGCTATTTCCGGCTTTTTCCCTCTTTTTTTCAACTTCCTTTTTTCTCTTTCTAATATATAAATTCTCTTGCATTTTCTTTTTTCTTACTTATTTATTTCCTTCTAAATTTTATTTTTGAACTGTTCTCAAAATATAAAGATAACTAAACTATAACTAACTAAACATGGGTAAAGAGAAGTCTCATATTAACGTCGTCGTTATCGGTCATGTCGATTCTGGTAAGTCTACCACTACCGGTCATTTGATTTACAAGTGTGGTGGTATTGACAAGAGAACCATCGAAAAGTTTGAAAAGGAAGCCGCCGAATTAGGTAAGGGTTCTTTCAAGTACGCTTGGGTTTTGGACAAGTTAAAGGCTGAAAGAGAAAGAGGTATCACCATTGATATCGCTTTGTGGAAGTTCGAAACTCCAAAGTACCAAGTTACCGTTATTGATGCTCCAGGTCACAGAGATTTCATCAAGAACATGATTACTGGTACTTCTCAAGCTGATTGTGCTATCTTGATTATTGCTGGTGGTGTCGGTGAATTCGAAGCCGGTATTTCCAAGGATGGTCAAACCAGAGAACACGCTTTGTTGGCTTTCACCCTAGGTGTTAGACAATTGATTGTCGCTGTCAACAAGATGGACTCCGTCAACTGGGACGAATCCAGATTCCAAGAAATTATCAAGGAAACCGCTAACTTCATCAAGAAGGTTGGTTACAACCCAAAGACTGTTCCATTCGTCCCAATCTCTGGTTGGAACGGTGACAACATGATTGAAGTCACCACTAACGCTTCTTGGTACAAGGGTTGGGAAAAGGAAACCAAGGCCGGTGTCGTCAAGGGTAAGACTTTGTTGGAAGCCATTGATGCCATTGAAATGCCATCCAGACCAACTGACAAGCCATTGAGATTGCCATTGCAAGATGTTTACAAGATCGGTGGTATCGGAACTGTGCCAGTCGGTAGAGTTGAAACCGGTGTTATCAAGCCAGGTATGGTTGTTACTTTCGCCCCAGCCGGTGTTACCACTGAAGTCAAGTCCGTTGAAATGCATCACGAACAATTGGAACAAGGTGTTCCAGGTGACAACGTTGGTTTCAACGTCAAGAATGTTTCCGTCAAGGAAATCAGAAGAGGTAACGTCTGTGGTGACTCCAAGAACGATCCACCAAAGGCTGCTGCTTCTTTCAACGCTACCGTCATTGTTTTGAACCATCCAGGTCAAATCTCTTCCGGTTACTCTCCAGTTTTGGATTGTCACACTGCCCACATTGCTTGTAAATTCGACGAATTGTTGGAAAAGAACGACAGAAGATCTGGTAAGAAGTTGGAAGACCATCCAAAATTCTTGAAGTCCGGTGACGCTGCTTTGGTTAAATTCATTCCATCTAAGCCAATGTGTGTTGAAGCTTTCAGTGAATACCCACCATTAGGTAGATTCGCTGTCAGAGACATGAGACAAACCGTCGCTGTCGGTGTTATCAAGTCTGTTGACAAGACCGAAAAGGCCGCTAAGGTTACCAAGGCTGCCCAAAAGGCTGTTAAGAAATAAGAGTAATAATTATTGCTACAATATAATATTTTATATACCTCTTATTTTATGTATTAGTTAATTAAGTATTTTTATCTACGTACTTACAATCATTTCTTTTTGTTACATATTGTGGAACCTTTGTTTTCACGTAAAGAGGTAAAGTTAATATTCCTTCAAGATAATAATGTATCTGGAAAATTTTAAGAAAAAAAGAGAGAAGATGTGACTTATTCAATACTAAAAATAAAGAAACTCAGCGAAGAGTGGCCACATCATCCAAAGAAACCATGTCAGCGTATGTATAGGCTTGAGGATATATGCACTTGTCAAATGTATCTTTACTAACACTATTTACATTTCACATTATTTGATTGGTAAGTACAGACTGTATTTTCAAAATTTACCCAGTAGACCAGGGAACAAAGAAAACTATACCAGATTGCTCTTAAAACACATCAATCCCAACAACAAATACGTTATAAATCCATCATTGCCCCTTCCCAACAACAAACTACAAACTACTGCACAACCCCCCACGTTATTAGATGACCAAATAGGCCTAGTAGAACTCTCCATTTCACGATCTTCCAAGATGTCCAACCAAGGATTTCTGACTTTTGCCAGTCATGTTGATGCAAACAAGTTCTTAACCAAGTACACCACGACAGCACTGAAGATTCAGGGACGTAAAGTCAAAATAGCGGCGGCCCGTACGAATTCGTTATTGGGGCTTTCAATGGAAATGCAAAATAAAGATAGTGGTAAAAGCCCCCATTCGACCTTGAAGAAAGTGCTAAGGACCAGAAAACTCAAATCCAAATTACGCAACGATGACACTTATGCAAAGAAATGCAAGCTAAAAAGGCAAATAAGACGTCTAAAACATAAATTGAGATTGAAAGCTATAGATGATAGTGAATTTAGTAGGATTGTCAAAGAGTTTGAAGCCCGTAGACTACAGGAAATGGAGTCCCAACGAGAAAAACCAAAAGAATTGCAAGATTTTTCGAAAGAAGCCAGAATCTCAAACACAATAGAGAATCCACCGAACAAAGTCTTGCTTGTACAAAATTTACCAAGCGGCACTACAGATGCGTCATTATCACAGATACTTGGAAACGAAGCTCTAGTCGAAATACGATTAGTCAGCGTCCGAAACCTAGCTTTCATCGAATACAAGACTGTTTCGGATGCTACAAAAATCAAGAATCAATTGGGTCCCGTTTACAAATTGAAAGACAACGATGTTACCATAGGATACGCTAAGTAGCTTTTTCGAACATTTCACAGTGCACAGTGCACCTACTCCAACATCAATCGAACAAAACAACTTTATTCATGATAATATGTATTTACAAGTTGAATAAATAAATAATCTGTTCTTTCTATTTACCAAATAATACAGTTCTCATCGCAGTAAAAATATTTTCATTTTTCTTACCTTCAATTTCATCTATCAACCGCTGATAATAACGGGGATTGCCCGCAGGTTTGTAGAGTTTATCGCCAACATTATAATAGTTTCTGAACTTATTGCTCATTATAGTGCTTAGAGCATGGATTTGCTGATTGATACTTTCCTCCGTAAATTTTTCATTGGATACGCTATTTTGAATCCTGGCTAACGTCTCTTTATTAAGCCCCAGCGGCCCCGAAGTTCTATTGATAATGCTTTTTATTTCATCTAGCGACGGCTTCTTATCTTTCACAGATTTTCCCTTATCGTCCACACTTGGTAGACCTGCTACACGTCTAAACCTCGATACCTGTACCTCCTTGAATGTGACTAAATGAGGTATACGATCCTTTGGATATTTCTCTAGTAAATTAACTAATTTCTTGGCCGAATCTCTGACTGCCTGAGAGGAAGACATTTTTTGGAGTTTATTATGAAATACAACGTTTGCTTTGGACTTCTTATTCAACAACGAATCCTTTTCTCCTTCCAAAGATTTATGTTGTATGTAAAACTTGATATACGTTAATTTTTTTGGCCCCTACAAAGGCGGGAGCTTTCACTTTTCCATGACATGAATTTTTTCACATTTCCGCTATATGCAGATATCTACGAGAATTATCTTTAACCGGAAGACATATATATTTATATATATATATATAGAGGTAGTAACCATCACAATTTCAGAAAAAGAACTTTAAGGATATTAGGAAAAGCTTGTTTCATTAATAAGGATTCATATGCAGATTTAGTAAAAGAAAATAATTATGAACCTACTATATGTACATATATATATTTTTCTTTCTTTCGTTCTTTTTTAATTTACACGGTTGGTGATATATAGAGGAAATTAAGCTGCATTTACTTACTCAGTTTCAGTTTCAGTTTCTGCTTGAGATACAAAAGGAGCCAATTTCTTGGTACCTTCTTCCCAAGATATACCATTGTAAGTGATATTACGGATGGCTTCAATCACATCTTCAACAGAACCTCTAACTTGCTTGGTAGAATCTCTTTCTCTCAAAGTGACGGAATGATCCTTAGCTGATTCGAAGTCAATGGTGACACCGAATGGGGTACCTAATTCATCGTTACGGGCATATCTTTTACCAATGGAAACACCAGAGTCATCAATCTTGAAAGGAATTTGAGATTTTCTCAAAATCTTGGAAACTTCGGTGGTAACAGGAACTAAATCTTTATGATTGGATAGGGGAACCAACAAGACCTTTGTAGGGGCAACTAAAGGTGGGAAAGAAAGGACACCTCTGGCATTGTCTTCAGGTCTGTTCCAGAAAGAATGTTCAAAAACGGAGTAAATAATACGGCCAATACCGAAAGATGGCTCAATAACACTTGGAACGTATTCTCTGACGTGTTCAACCTTTGTTCTCTGTTCAATCTTAACCAATTTGTCATCCAACTCGACTTCGCCATCAACGCCGTCGACTTTTACAGTAAACTTACCATCGGCCTTTAAAGATGCAGCTTTGGCGGCTAGATCATCTTGCGACATATTCAATAAGTGTGATTCAACCTTTGGTGCATCTTTTCTGAATTTTGGACCAAATAGTTTTTTTGTCAAATCGATCTCCCATTTTGTGACTTCAATTGGGTTTTCTAATTTTTGTCTAACGACCATTTTTTCTTTGGTCTTTTTGGAGTGAACGGTCAAATCATAGGCAGATCTGTCGGCGCAACCAACACATTCAATCCAGCCGTAGGAGGTTTTCAGTTCACCATCCCAACAGTCGGCAGCATAATGTGCCATTTCATTGCCCATATGTTGACGGAATCTTAATTTGGAGTCGTCAACACCAATTTTCATTAAGAATTGGTAAATTCTAGCAATAAAGTAACCCAAAGTTTCATTATCAACCATCCTTGAAGCAACGGCTTCACCAATTGTCTTTACAATTGGTTCAGTAGAACCAGCTTCTTGGACGTCACGGGGTAAAAAGGAAAGCTTAATGTCTTTGATTTCATTGAATTTTGGATGGGATTTATCCAATGGATCAACGAAATGTTCGATTTCAGCCATCAAAAATTCACGGACTCTCAATAGACCAGCTCTTGGAGAAATTTCATTTCTGAATGATTTACCGATAGAAGCAGATGCAAAAGGAGTCTTACTATTGTTAAATTCTAACAATTTGTTGAAATTCAAAAATTGACCTTGGGCAGTTTCTGGTCTCAAGTAACCCTTCAATTGTCCAGATGGGCCGATAGCAGTTTCAAACATCAAGTTGAAAGCTTTTGGTGGTTCTAAAGTCTCACCAGTGACTGGGTTACCAATATCGTATTTTTCCATCAAATCGCCTAATTCTGGACCAGAGTAACCGTCAATCTTGGCCAAAGTTTCTTCGTATTCTTTGACAACGTCATCATCTAATTTAACAGCCTTGATTTGCTTAACCTTCTTCTTTCTTTTCTTCTTTTCAGCGTCATCCTTGGCAGCGGCATTGGGGTCTTCGACTACGCCTCTAGCTTCCTGATCACCTTTTAAACGGGCTTCCAAAACCTCTTCCACCAAATGGTCAGCTCTGAAGATTTCACCGGTCTTTAAATCTCTACACATCCAGTCAGAAAACTTATCAACATGACCAGATGTCTTCAACACTTCATATGGGGTCAACATAGTACAGTCAACTTCTAACATGTCCTCTTCTAGGATAAAGTGCTTTCTCCACGCATCAATGATATTGTTTTGGAAAGCACAACCAGGTGGACCATAGTCGTACAAACCGGAAACACCACCGTACAAGTCAAAAGCTGGGGCATAAAAGAATCTCCCTCTCAAAATACTTTCAAGCTGTTCTCTGCTGAATGGAACAGCGGCTCTAGCCTTTTTAATATCTTCCACACTCATTCTTCTAATCTTAACCGACTTTTTAACAATCTGAGAGTAAAATCGTCTACTGATATTAAAGAACGACAATTTTTCTTAAAAAATAGCACGAATGCAAATAAGGAACCGAGCCAAAAGAAAACTTTCAAATAAATGAACAGATTTCCGAATTTCAGCTGCAAGTAACAAATTATGTATACAAAGTATAAGATAAGTGTCGCAACAACGATTCAACACTCGAGAAGAGTAAAAATTTTCAATTTTTTTCGATTGCGCTGAAATATTGCGAGGCGTAGAAAATGATCATTATAATTCCAGCTCTTTATTATGGTCCATTAGAAGGTATTACTATTATGAAGCTTAATTTCTCTTCCTTACAACTATAATTCTACTATGCCAGTTATATTTGAATTCAGATATGGGTTGTTCCGAGAATACGAAGTAAAGGGCGGTTCTTGATCATTGTAACACGAATATTGCGAAAGCGTTGAATGAATTCTCGCAACGATGTCGTCGTCTACATATATGTACATATATGTACTGTTGTATATACAAGGGCTGTTTAGATAGTATCCAAATAGACACACCTGAAGTTTAAGCTCAGAAAGAATATAAATTGGTGGAAAATAGAAAAGTAAGAAAAATAGATCTCATTTATTTCTTATCTTTCTTCTTATTGGCCAATTTACCTGACTTAATCTGTTGTTCACCATCGTCTAGTAGCGATAGGTAGTCATCCATACCAAATGCTTCTTCAACAACTTCCTTTTCCTCTTCCTTTTTAACTTGTGCTTCTTTTTCACTCCCTTCGGGAACGTTAGGCTCTCCAGAACCAGAACCAGCAGATGCTGTATCTACGGAAAACATAGAACTGTACCTCTTTTTGAATTTATCCAGACTACCACCAGAATTAGCATCCACGATCACCAGATCATCTCTACTAGGGTTCCATAATGGGTTGTTTCTTTGGTCTTGAATCAATCTAATCTCGCTCTTTGGATACTGTGACCTGCGAACAACTACACTCCCATCACTCAACTCCATTTTAACATCGAATTGGTGATAAATGGCCGGTCGAGATTTCCCCAGATGAATTTTTTTTGCAGGCCTTCTTGGTAAAGTGATTCTTGAAGAACCAGGATATGACCCCGTGGAAGCAAACCGCTTCCCGAATATGAACTTCAACATCGACACTGGAAAATTTGGCGTTATTTTGCTTTAAAGCCCTGAGGTTCTGCTAGCCTTCCTGACTTTTGAGATAATAATACCCTTTTCATTCCAAAGCTGTGTGGTTCATACAGAGACTGCGTGAAAAATCGCTCTCTACGAATTGATGAAAAGCAATATTACCGTTATTAATACTTTGTTGGGTTGTACTTGATACTACAATGAAAAGAAAATTATCTACTACAAATTGGCCTCATTGACAAATCCCTTAAGATCCCTTTTCATAGTGGCGGCCGTTTTAGGATCAAGCCTAGCTATTCTGTTGATAATATCTTGGAAACTTGCTGTTTTGATATCGAAACCTTCTTGCTCTTCTTCATCTGCGTCAACATCATCGTCTGCATTTGCCGGTACCTTCAAGTTTTGATTGGTATCCATTTCTTCATTTTCTAAGGCGGCATCATCTGGCTCCTCAGTTATAGCGTCATTATCGTCATCATCATCGCCAACAGCAATATCGACGTTCGTGATTGAAACCGCGGATGACCCTTGAGTACCGACATCCATATCTATATCCCCGTCTGCGTCTAAATTGTCGTTAACTCCCGTGTTGTCTTCCTCTGAATTCTTGTTTTCTAGCACCATGGATTCTTTAACAAACAACATTGTTTTAAAGTACTTCAATTTATATTTGTTGTATTCATAATTCCCTTGGACCATGCAACCAAGTTCGTACTTCACTATCCTTCTCATTTTTACCAAGTCTAATTCTTTGAACCAACCCGTCAATTCATTTGCCTTATCTAAGTACTCGACATTACTAAAAACCTCTGCGATATTCGGCTCACTGATTAACAAATCAATCTGTAACATCAAATACCACGGTATTCTTTCCCCGTCAAATTTAAACCTACTATCAATATCGCCTGGTGTGTCAGATTCAAATACTAAGGGTGGTGGTTTGGGTACATTTTTTTTCACTCTTGGAGAAGACAACAATTTTCTTTCAATCTTAAAATATTCAGTTTGATATTGGGCATATTCTGGAGAACTTCTAGGGTCTGTTCCAAATTTAATATATGTGTTTCTCCAAGGCCCCATCGTGAAACGGTAAGATATGAGTGCTAGTGCTATCTTAATGGTATGGTGTACCTTTTTCGGGACAATCCCATCAAGATGTCTTTTAACCCAAATGGGCCGTTTAGCAAATAGCTCACTTAGAATTTGTAGACATTCCTCCAGCGATTGATAAAAGTTGGAATCACTTTTAGTGCCTGGATAAACTTTCGTTTTCTTCGCCACGTCGAAATCATTTAGCAACTGTTCGTGGGCATGGGATGGAATAACACTCTTCTCACTTAGATCGTGGACAAATAACTGATAGTTTTTGATGTATGTTCCCTTGACTTCAGTAACACCGTTTTTCTTCTTTTTTGCGAATGGATTAGCTTTATATTTATACAGTAAAGGAAACCCAACCATTGATAATTTAGGTGGTGGTGGTAATTGGAAGTCCGTACTTGGTATTCTAACGCTACGGTCCAAGACCAAATTCCCGATATTTTCCTGAGGTTGAGAGTCATTATCTGGTACAGAATTGACAAAATTTTTGAAGTTATCCCACTCCAAGGAACCAAAACTACTTTTGAACTCTTTTGCGGAGGGGACATTGTCTAATTTAATTTGAAAATCTGACATCTCTCTAAATTTAATAGTATTATCTACTATGGAAACAGGAGTGACTCTCAATTTATTAGAATTTTTCAGCGAAGTGATTGAATCTTTAAGACTATTATTGTTTTTGGCTAAGGTTCCCTTGGGCATTGTGACTTTTAGTATTACAGATTCATCTCTAAAGGGAACTCTTTTGCCAATTATAGGGTGTTCGTTAAAATACGTTTTAGAGCCGTCTCTATCGTAACCTTCGTTTAAATATAGTTCTAGGCCATTTTGAGATTCGATAGGGCCATGTTCCTTGAAGGCTTCCTTCACTTTTTCAATCCCTCCACACATTCTTATGGCTTTTTGTATACTAGCGTGCTTTGTGGAGACATTAAGCGGCAATTCCAAACTTGGAATTCTAGGTAGATCTAATGTAAATTCATCTGCTATTACCGGCGGTGCTTGATCGGCGGCAGAATCCGGAATTGCCGAAAGGGTCGCAAGAGGTTCTTCTGTACCATCCGATGACATTCCTGTAACTTCGAAGCTGTTCTTATTATTCCGCTTATAAGACTTATATCCTTTCCCTCTTGTATATGCCTCTTCCGTTTCGTTTTTGATTTCTTATTTACGTACCTTTTTTCCTTACATCAATAGAAAACACGGAATCGAACTAAAAAAAGTATGTCAACTCAAAAGTTAAATGAATTTGAGAAAGAACCAAACGTAAACTGCAAAAAAAAAAATTGAAACTTAAAGAAAGCGTGAAATTCTTTGTCATGTATATAACATATATGTATTATGTTTCATCCAAAAGGACCACTCTGTTTTCTATGACATAATAAAGCATAATAAAAAACTTATGATGATGACATTTTCGAATGATTTACTTTTTCCAATGACCAGCTAATTGTCCTTTCTATAAACATACATAGACACCTCAAGAGAACGTTAAAAATGTATAAAGAAAGGAATTGAAGGAAATAGGAAGTGTGTTTACACTAAACCTCTTTCTCTCTCTAAGCGGGTCTTCATTTTATTGAACCAATCTTGTAGCGATTCGCCTTTTCTATTCAGTACCACAATAATGGCAGTCATGTTGTCGAACCCAACACCAGTATTGCTATTTGCCTGCGCTATTCCGTGATCAAGCAATTTCGTTATTATAGCATCCAACTTCGTTCCTGACACTAGGTGGTACTTTATAAAATGGATCAGTTGTTTGTTATTATAAATATCCCATATACCGTCACACGCTAACACTAAAAACTCATCTTTAGTGTAGTCGATTTTATGCATCAGTACATCCGGTTCAGCAGTGACTTGCGCTTCTTGCGGCGGAGTCCCGCCGGTTAGATGTTGAGTAACATTTGTTAGTTTTGTTCTTCTGTGTGGATATGTGACACCTCTTTTAAATTGGAAATCGCTAAATGCTCTGCTGAGAGCCAATACTCCGCCCACTCTGCCAAGGGAAACGGTGCCTCCGTTATCGTTTATACGTATCAATTCACCTATGTGTTGCGGCTTATGGTCGAAAGACATTGTCTTTATACCATTGGCCTTTGAAGAAAGAATACATCGCGAATCACCACAGTTGGCTACGTATAGGGATTCTTCGTTTATGATACATGCGACTACGGCGGTAGATCCGCATGAACAGTTGGCAAAATGTCGGTATAGCTCTTCATCTTGTAATATAAAAGCGTCCTTAAGAATTTGAGAGACCAACCCTTCCAGAGTTTTAAAAGATCTTTTGAACTTGGAAGCATCATTGTTCGTTGAGGAAGTATAATGATGGTTTTCAAAACTGTAGGCAATCCATTTGATCAGGCCAGCACTGGTGTCACCATTACCATTGTTGTTACCATTACCGTCGCGATGGTGGTGGCTCCCGCCTAAAAATTTGGAACAGTCGTCACCACCGTGGCCATCGAAGACTGCAAAGACATTCAACGATAAAGTTTCGTACTTGTCTATGAACGGATTGAAAAATCGTACGTATACCGTGGAGTTTTCATTTCTGATTAGGTGTGCATCTTCTTGAGTCAAACGATATCCCTGCATAGACCCCACACAATTGTAAAATCGCGGGACGACGCCAGTCGAAGCCTGGTTGTTTTTATATTCATTGTATTCTATAGTCTTCTCAGTCAAAGGGTGAGAAAGTAGCTGACCCATTTTTGTCTTTCCAATTGGAGTTGCTTTTTAAAGTGACTATATAGGGGAATAGAGAGGCAGAAGGGCGATGGGACAGAGAAAAGAGGAAGTGATGGATAGGAAGGAAGGGGAGGCAGTTGAAGGACGGGGCAAGCGGTGTAAAAATAAACTGGAGTTCTAACTGTTTATGTGACTATCTTCGTGAAATCGCCAAGCAGTCAAATGACGACAATGGGAAAATGTGGGATGATTTATGGCTTTTTTTCTTGATTTCATTTTTCCTTTTATTCATGCTCTTTCGAAGAAAAGATCAGCGCGAGAGAAAAAAAGGCCTATACGGTAGAAACGGTTGTATGTGTGCAGGTTTAAAGAGGTGCCTTAGATGGGCTCGCGAACGTATAGAGAAGGACATGGCGTTTCAGTAATGTTATTTATATAATGTTATATAAAACGTATAAGGGTAGAACAGTAGAAATAAACAGAAAGGAGTCAAGGCAGAAAAAAAAACATGGGAAGGCTGCGTCGAGAGATCTTTCAATTTTTGATAGCGGAAGAGCTTGTTGAGTTCGATGACGTGGTGTATAATTCGTGTACGAAATTTTCACCCCAGAACGCAGAAGTGTACTTCGAGATGTATTTGTATAGCTTTTCCCAGTTGACCTCCTTCTTTACATCAGGCAAAGTCAAAGCTTCGTTGATGGCATCAGATAGGTCGTCGGTGTTCCAAGGATTGACGATGATGGCGCCGTTCAAGGATTGAGCGGCACCAGTGAATTCACTCAGAATCAAAGAACCCTTCTTTTCTTCTTGGCATGCGATGTATTCGTAAGAGACCAAGTTCATACCGTCACGGGTGGAGGAGACCAAACACACGTCACTTACGGCGTATAGGGAGATCAGCTCTTCAAAGGGGATGGACTTGTGCATGAAATGAATGGGGACGAACTCCACGGTACCGAATTGGCCGTTGATTCTGCCGACCAATTCGTTGACCACAGACCTCAGGTACTGGTACTCTTCCACGTCCCCACGACTGGGCACTGCGACCTGTACGAGGACGACCTTGCCCCTCCACTCCGGATGCTCACTCAGAAACACCTCCATGGCGTGCAGCTTTTGCGGAACACCCTTGATGTAATCTAGTCTGTCGACACCGACTATGATCTTGCAGCCCTTGAAGGTCTCTTTCAGTTGCTGGATTCTCTTTTGAACAGAGTCCTTCTTCAACCCGTCGGTGAACTTGTCCACGTCGATACCGATGGGGAAGGCCCCCACGTTAACGAACCGGCCCTGGTACTCTACCCCGTTGGGCAACGTGTTCACGTTGAGAACCCTCTGCACGGAGGAGAGGAAATGTCTTGCGTAATCGTACGTGTGGAACCCGACCAAGTCACAACTCAAGACCCCCTTCAGTATCTCTTGTCTGACGGGCAAGATTCTGTAGATTTCACTGGATGGGAAGGGCGTGTGCAAAAACCACCCGACCTTGACGTTTTGCAGACGCTTTTCCTGGATCTTGACTCTCAGCATCTCAGGAACCAGCATCAAATGGTAGTCGTGCACCCAGATCAAGTCATTATGGTTCATGATCTTGGCAATCTCGTTGGTGAACGTCTGGTTGGCCTCGTTGTACGCCAACCACGCATTCTCATCGAAATTGATCTCACCTGGGTGGTAGTGGAACAACGGCCACAGAATCGAGTTACTGAACCCGTTGTAGTGCAAGTCCGCAATCTCGTCGCTCAGGAAAATGGGCACCGCGTTGAACTTCTCCAGTAAATCCTTCTTCACCTGCTCCTTCTCGTCATCCGGAATCTCAAGCCCGGGCCATCCGAACCACTTGAAAGTATATGTCTTCTTCAGCCCCTCCAGCGCCGTCACCAGACCCCCGGACGACATGGCGTACTCGTACTGGCCCGTACTGCTGTTCTTGCTAATGGTCACAGGCAGTCTGTTAGAAACCACAATGATGTTGCCCCCTGAGGACGAAGTCAGCTGCGCTTTGGCATTGTCTGTAGTCATAATTATGTGAGTATGTGAGTATATGAGTGAGTGAGTGAGTGTGTCGGCTTGTTTGCTTGTGCTTGCTTATATCTGTACTCGTTGTGAGAAGAACGTCTGAAAACCCAATTGACAACACAGAAGAACACCAATCCTGACTGAACTCCACCTCCCGCCTGCACGCTCCACCTCTCTATATATACTCAACTCGTCCATATATCTAAATGCGTCTTAGAACCTCAGACTAGTTTGTCCCTGGACGCCCCCTGAGAGCCCCTGCCCTGCCCCACCCGGCGGGGTCACCCCTGCAGCCCGCCAGCGAGGGGTCTCCGCCCACGGCCCGCGCCCAGGGGGGTTCTCCCTTGGGCGATCCCCTTATAAGCAGCGCTGACGTACTGGACGGTTGTTGGCATCTTTTCATTTTGCTCGTGCTATGATATGGTGTTGTTGGAATGGACAGGACAGGATAACGCACCAAGATGCTCTCTACCCCTGACAAACAACAACAGCAACAGCAACAGCAGAAGCAAAAGGAACAACACAGCTCGTTCAACTACGCCCACGCGTGCAAGTGCATCGCAGGGTTCTTCGTAGTCGCGGGCGTCGTGTTGATGTTCTTCGAGACCGGAATTGACCCTCAGCAGAAGCTGCAGGTCAAGCAGATGCACCAGCTGAGCGGCGTGTCTGCCGCATGAAGTGGGTGTGAATCTTCTTCAAGGTACGGGATTATGCATATATAGGTGGGTATACGTACGTAAAAACAAATATACACACATGTAGACATCTATATACGTTTAAAAGCTCAGCTCTCAGATTCTCGGATCTTTAGACTTCACAAAAAGATAAAAAGCGCGAAAAAAAAGAGGCTTCTTGCGCGGCACCATCCTCTTAGATCAGAGATTCCCCTTTGTTGGCGTCCTTCTTCTTACCGGAGCTTCTTGCGTCCGCGTCTTCTTCGTCTTCGTCCGCTTCGTCTCTGGCTCTATCGTAAAACTCGTCGAGAATCTTGGGGGAGATTCTATTCAACATCTCCTTAGGGTAGATTCTTAGCAAACTCCATGCCTGGTCCAAACTTTCGAAAACAGTTCTGTCCTCGTAGGCGCTTTGCGAGATGAAAGTTTTTTCGAACTTTTCCAAGAACTCCAAGGACAATTTGTCTTCGATGGAAAGGGCTTCCTCACCGACGACGGCCTTCATGGCGGCAGCGTCCTTACCGATAGCGTACTTGGCGTACAATTGGTTGGACACGTCACCGTGATCCTTTCTGGTCATACCTTCACCGATGGCGGACTTCATTAATCTACTCAATGAGGGCAAGACGTTGATAGGTGGGTAGATACCCTTGTTGTGTAGTTGACGATCAACAAAAATTTGGCCTTCAGTAATGTACCCTGTCAAATCCGGGATAGGATGGGTGATATCATCGTTGGGCATCGTCAAGATAGGTATTTGGGTGATGGACCCGTTACGGCCCTCTACTCTACCAGCTCTTTCGTAAATCGTGGACAAATCTGTATACATGTAACCTGGATAACCTCTTCTACCTGGAACTTCCTCTCTAGCAGCGGAAACCTCTCTAAGCGCGTCTGCGTACGACGACATATCAGTCAGGATGGTCAAAACATGACGTTCCGTTTGGTAAGCCAAGTACTCTGCCGTGGTCAAGGCCAATCTTGGGGTGATGATTCTTTCGATGGTAGGGTCATTGGCCAAATTCAAAAACAGCGAAGTTCTTTCCAAAGATCCATTTTCTTCGAAATCTTGTTTGAAAAATCTGGCGGTTTCCAAATTCACACCCATAGCAGCAAACACAATGGAGAAATTCTCTTCATGACCATCATGAACGTCCTTGGTGGGTCTCACCAAGCCAGCTTGTCTACAAATTTGCGCAGCAATTTCGTTATGTGGTAAACCAGATGCAGAGAAAATCGGAATCTTTTGACCTCTGGCAATAGAGTTCATGGTATCGATGGCAGAAACACCAGTAGAAATCATTTCTTCTGGGTAAATACGGGCATAAGGGTTGATAGGGGAACCGTTAATGTCCAAATAGTCCTCGGCAAACACTTTAGGACCATTATCAATGGGTCTACCAGACCCATCAAAGATTCTACCCAACATGTCTTCAGACACAGGAATTCTCAAACTTTCACCGGTGAATTCCACAGTAGTCTTCTTGACATCAATACCAGAAGTCCCTTCGAAAACTTGCACAATGGCTCTATCACCTCTGATTTCTAGGACTTGACCTTGTCTGACGGTCCCATCGGGCAACGTCAAGTTCACAATTTCATTGTAACGTGGGAACTTGACTTTTTCCAAAATGACCAATGGACCGTTCACACCACTGACCGTATTATAGTTCAATCTAGGTTTCACTTTGAAGCCTTGCTCCACAGCTCTCTTGTTTATGTCAAACAACTCTTTATCAGACAAAACCATCTCTGTAATATTTTTCACGCTTGGTACACTGTCTGCTTTCACAATCGCAATCTTGTTAACAATGGTTGTCTATCTACATTCAACTTACTTAGTCCTTTATCTCTTATCCTTTTCTTTCAACGGGGTGAAAAAAAAAAAAAAAAAAAA